>NW_027270920.1:1260000-1470000 GCF_040938485.1 Diadema antillarum | reverse complement strand
AATGAATGAATGAATAAATAAATAAATAAATAAATAAAGGTAATCCCATAACTTGCTCACAGTTGACAGATTTCGTGAAATTGTCACTGTTCTGGTCATTCAATGTAATTATTTTTACCAGTCAGCTTGGTAGGAGCGGAATTTCTTTGAAAATGTCCCCATCGGGTGATGCTTCATATCACATCCGGGTTGGGGTGAAACGCCTCCTCAATGGGTACTCCATCAGAAATTGTGTTCTCGTCACTTCTCAATTCCAAAGGGATATTTTACGGGTCAAGTCATGTGAAATAGGGCCTGCATGTCTAGCCTTTTTCAAAGACCCTCATGGTGTTACTGTAACGTGAGTGAAGAGAGAGCTACTCTGAAGACTCTCTCGCTGGAGTTTGTCTGCAACTGGCGGCTCAACTCCTCTGTCTAAAATGACGACGACCTTCTTGTTCACTTCTCTTTGGAAGTACATGTACTATACAGCGAGAGGGTCTTTGTTCAAGACTAAAAGGTGTCATTACAACATTACTGTATTCTTTGTATTGAAACAGAATTGAGTGGAACTGGATATACGATGCCATGCTTAAGATCATCTCGCAGGTACATGAAGAAAATTAAGAGACCGAATACAGGAAATCCTGATGAATTACTTCACCGCTAATTAAAAAAAAAAAAATCGTGTCTTGATAACCATACAAACACGCAATGAATGTCTCAAGGTCTCCCAGGAATACTCGTACTGAATTCATGCTGATGTTTTGAAATGGTCTTCTGTTATTTTGCACTTGGTGAATAGTGTTAGGAAATACTATATACGCATAGTAATCGATTATACTCATATACAGTTCAAGTAAGGAGGCACATACTGCGCATAGTACTTGTACAGTTCTTCCTTGGTTCAAGATAGTGACAATAAAACAAGCCCGTAACTAGAACGGGGGGGGGGGGGGGGGGGCAGGGGGGAGTTTCATGGGGTTCCCGCGGAACCCCCCCCCCCCCTCAAAAAAGAAAAAGAAAAAGAAAAACAAACCAGTGTCGGATGGGGGGGGGGGGGGCAGGGTGTGCGCCTTTTAAGAAATCATATTTGTTAGCCGATTGTAGCGGCACCAGAAAATTTAAAAAAGTTGAAGATGTCATGCTCTCACTAATCATTTCTTATTAATTTCTCAGAAATGACAAAAATCTCGTATTTCAGCTTTATAAGTATAAAACTTGTCTCAAAACCACGCAAAATAAAAAAGAACAAATGTTAACTGAAATATTTTGGTATGGGAAGATGCTTTTACTTGTGTTAGCTATAAAGATAACAATTTCTCCGAAGTTCATATATAACATTCATGAAAAATTTTGAGGGCATGACATATCAAATCGCTCATTTGAATGTTCATATGGACTGATCAAGAAATGTCTCCCGAAAAAAAAAATGAAATTTCAAAGTGTCGTATCTTTCTTATTTCTTGTCAGATTTTTGTCATTTTTGTAGTGTACATTCTGTAGGGAAGATCTTTCTCTTTTATTTGGAGTTTATCAATTTTGGGCTGAATTTCTTCTTTAGGAGATAGAGTAAAAATTAGTAAGCACATTTTATTATTACAGTTTAAAACAATTGATGAAAATCTTTTCTGAAACTAGGGAATTGTTAAATTCTGAAGTTTCGCTAACTTTTGCAAAACCGTTTTTGAAAACCTGGAAGTGAGTGAACTCATCACATAATTAATATGTGATGAGTTCACGTGATGAGTTGACTCACTCCCAGGTTTATTATGCAAATTCTACGCAAATATGCAAATTATGCGTATTATGCAAATGAGTGAATTGATGATGTCATATTCTCACAACTTTTTATAATTTGTACACATCTCACAATTTTTCAGAGATCGTGCAAAAAAAAAAAAAAAAAAAGAAGATTCAAATTTTCTGCTCATAAGATATAAAGCGTGTATGTCACTCTTAGGCATACAACTTCACAGTATACCAGTCAGATATATTAAGATTTTAGACGAGACATTATTGCATTTGAACATAAAATGCAAATGTCAAGATTTTGTGTACAAACTATGATGGCATGTTGGGAGGTGATGACATCAATTCACTCATTTTCATACTCATATTGATTTTTCATGAATATGTGTGTGTGTGTGTGTGTGTGTGTGTGTGTGTGTGTGTGAAAATAAGCGAAACGTCACAATTTCATAACTTCCCCAGTTCTATCGAGTTTGATCAAATTTTCACCTCTGTATATAGGTACGTAGCTACTTTGTCACCGCTGAAGGCGCATTTTGTGGAATTAGATCATAGGACTATAGTTGTACAGTGGGAGGATCAAGTGGCTCGAAATAGGGATGAAGAGGTGCGAGAGACACTAAAGTCAAACCTGTCTTTAGCGGCCACTCACGGGAGGCGAAAAAAGTGGCCGATATACAGACAGGTGGCAGCTAGTTGTAGACGGGTTCTTTACAACATGCTTTATCTCACGGAGGGGATTGTTCATAGTGGCGTTATGCGGCAAGTGGCCTCTAAATAGACAGGTGGTCGCTAAGACAGGTTTGACTGTACTTGCCATCAGGAGGATGGGAGAAATACCTCTCTCCAATCTCCCTGCTGTAACAGTCGATGAGTAGATACGTTATTGCAACCTATCAAGGTCACTACTGGTTATACGCAGTTAGGTAGAATCAGGGAGGTGAGACGGTCTCTCACCTGGTAGAATGCAAGGAAGTACCCTGTACTGCCTCCCGCGAAGATCCGTGGCCATACTGCCTGCATTCGTGGAAAACGGTAACATTTCGCATCCACCTCGGGCCAAACGGATTAGTTCCGATAGAGCCCCACGGACTGAGAATTATTTTGCTCTCCAGTTACAGATTCTCTCAGCAGGAGGGCGCCAGTCTCCGATCAGACCTGATCAGAGTGTGACGTATCGACTCAAACATACTCTTCTGGTCCGCTTGATTGTTCATGGCCTTGAGCTTGGGGTCATATCAAGCGGTCTTGGTCCAAAACAAAAGATGGAGAGGAACGAAAGGGATGGAAAAGCAGACGGGGGGGGGGGGGGGGTGGAGAAGGAGAGAGAGTGAGAGTGAGAGGGGGGGGGGGGGGGTCGGAGGAAGAGATGGTGAGGGAGAGGGAGAAAAGGAGTAGTTTTCAGGTCAACAGGGTGTGTGTGTGTGTGTGTGTGTGTGTGTGTGAGTGTGTGTGTTGGAGTCTGTGTGCTTTATTAGGGGCGTGTCACGTTGAGGAGGGGGTGACTCTCCCACCCCGATCTACCGTACTGTACTCATGTGTGTGGGTATGCGAATGATGTGTGTGTGTACGGATGATGCTTGTATAATATGTGCACAATTTTCATGGCATATACAAAGTAGGGGGATTTACACTTGCTTGGAAAAATCGCGAAATTGGGGTGCAAGTTGCTAAGCAACTACACCCAAACGCCCTCGAAACATCGCCTGGCTCCTGCATATATTTGTCATATGGTAGTATAAATTGTGGACTACTATTACCATGGAGCTAAAGTAGCTCAATGGTACTTGCATGGACTGTAATGGAGGTACCTCCATGGTACTAGCATACACTTCCGTCTCAACAAAGTGCCACACACAATGATGGCGCGATTCCGATAATCTGTTTTTATTCTGCATGGATAACAGATAATCCCAATCGCACTATCGCAAAGCGCGAATGTGTTTCTTAGCTCAGACAAGATTGTGTCTCACCTCCCTGGTCTTTTCTAGAACAGCTCCAGATGAATCATGTGTGCCACTTGAACTGAAATGACTGTGCAATGCAGGGTGTAGCATAAATAAGTATTAAGATTTCGAACTTAATGAGAAATGTAAATGTATGTATGTACATACGTAATAAGACAAACATAAAAAATCGTCAGAAATGGGAAAAATATACCATACTTGAAAGCCATACTATGAAAATCGTGATGACGCGTCTGCACTCCAGTAACCGATAAATTCGATGATACATCATGCACTGTGTACAGCAAGAATCCACCAGCCTGACAGTGCCTGGGAACCCTCTCTGGACCACAGGCTTTAGAGGCAGATCCCCCAAAGCACAAAAACAAAAAAACAAACAAACAAACAAACAAACAAACAAACAAACAAACGAATAAATAAACAAAACGTGAATTTACCTCAAATCTGTTGAAATTTTCGCTCAAGAGTGATCAGTTTCTATACTTTTGTTTAGAAAGGAAATCCTTCCCATAATAAATAAACTCTAAAAATAAAGAGAAAAAATGACAAAAATCGGATAAGAAATAAGGAAGATATAGGACATTTTGAAATTTCACATTTTCTTCAGAAAACATTTCTTGACAAGTCCTCATGATCGAATATTCAAATAAGCGAGTTGATGATGTCATGCCCTCACAATTTCTCATGTACGTTATACACTCTATATGAAATTCGGCAAAATTGTTGTTTTTAGATAATACAGGTAGGAGCATATTCCCGTAACAAAATATATCAGAGTTAAGATTTGTTCTTTTTTATTTTCGGTGATTTTAAGGCAAGTTTTGAATTTATAGAGCTAAAATATGAGATTTTTTGTCATTCTGTATTTGAAAATAATTAATAAGAAATTGTGAGAGCATGCCTGTGACATTATCATTTTGCTGATCTGAATATCAAGAAGTATTATCCGAAATTTTTTGAAATGTCAGAATGTTATAACTCTCTTATTTCCCATCGCATTTTGATCATTACCGCGAACTGATCCGCAGGGAATTTTTTCTCTTTCTCATTATATCGATAAAATTTTGGAGCGGATTTCTAGACCCTGCTCGATCTCTCCAGCTGTTTCAACTTTACCAAATTAGTGCTGCTTCAACTATTCTTTCCTTGACAGAGGGCTAGAGGAAAAAAAACTGTATAGGCCTAGTAGCAGGGTGAAGGACGAAATTATGACCTCGCCACTGTCTGTTGTACGAAATATCCCCTCCCGGTACTGAGGCAGTCTCTGCAATAAGGCCTGCTAAAACCAGGGAGGTGAGACGTATAATAGGTCTCACCTCCCTGCTAAAACCATGGAGCTACTTTTTCTCCATGATTTCACCAGGAGTCACGATCGAGGTGGGAGTTTCTCTCTTCCACCTCCCTCAGATCAGTGATATCACCATGAATGTATGATGTAGCGTCATGAAACGTGTACAACCATCCCGGAGCTACTATTGTAGCCGGATCTGTAGCATAACTCATTCGACAGAAACAAAGAGCAAATTTCGGATTGAACAACCAATGAGAATGCCATAGTATTTAAATTCAAAACTGAACCAACTGCGAAGGGGGATGGGGGTCGAACTGATTGGTTGAGAATTAAAAAGAATATCCCAGAACAGAAATAATTTCTCTGCCTGCTATATTGTACTTGTATCTACACCTAACTATTCCTTCATTTGTCGATGTTGGTCCGTCAATTTGTATCTGTTCAAGCACGTACAGTTTGTTACTCTCTCTAAAAAAAAAAAAAAATGGAGTGAAAATATTCACTCTTAACGGAGTGAATACAAATAAGAGTGAATTTAGAGTGAAATTTGAGTGAATTTTGAGTGAAAATGTTCATTTACACTCAGTTTGGAGTGACCTCAAGGATCACTCGAAGATTTTGGAGTGAATATTTTCACTAAATTTTTTTAGAGAGTACAACCCATATTCATGTCAGTTTGATTCAATTTTATTAAAACTCTGTTTCATGTTTTCAAAAGAACACGAATTGACATCGAAACTGAAAATTGATAATATCATTTCTTTTCAGTGCAATGCACAATAGGCCTACTCGTCATAAAAATTAAGCAACGGACATGTTTAGAAACAGATATGTTTCTAATGTCGTCATATCTCGATGTCTACATTGATCGGGGAATGGAAAGAGTTGAAAACTTGATTGTGTTTAGTAGCAGTAGTAATCTTGATATTTGGCGCGTTTTACAGCCATCCAGATTTTCCCGGAACTGGGCGTACACACCACTTTCGTACTTCCTTGCACCAGGACCCCAAACGTGACGATTCCGTTTTTTGGCGAATCGAGCGAGGGGAGGGGCAGTGGGGAGGGTACTGTTACTGTCTCATCCAGACCCAAATCATAGACTTTGATCGATACGATTCCCCATCGTTCGTGTTGTTTGCGCATGCAAGGAGTTGGAAGGGATGTAGGCCTACTCCCGTAGTCATGGAGACAGGGCGGAGACAGATTTATTTCCAAAACGAAGAAACTGACATAGTTTATCTGCTGACTTCTTAAAAAAAATTCCGCCATTGTAGTGAATTTGTTCACAGCCATCAAATAAAAACTTGTAAGAAACATTGGTCTACGCCGTAGACTACCAAACGCACGTTAGACTATCAAAGCCAACGTAAATAAAACTTGGCCGCCTGTCGAACCGATTCCATACGAAAGCTGGCGACGAACCCCGAAGGATACCAGCCTGAAGGATTATAGACCCACTCGTGGTATTTCAAGTCTGCGACTTGCATAGCGGCAGAAAATACTGATGCCGAAATAACAATGGAGCTCTTTCCGTCTTTGAAGTCGAAAAGTTTTACTTGTTTAACGCTGATCGCGTTTAACTTCCTTACAACAGCAATAGGTAAGTTGTTTGTTTGTTCGTTTGTTTGTTTTTTACGCCGATCTTTTTAGTAGCTCGTCGGTGAAGCTTCTTCACTCATACAATAACACAAATATCCTTCCTGTGAATGTAAATGATGTTGGTAATCCACGAGGGGGTTACCACCATGCACCACCTGCAGATCCCTCCCCTCAGCCCCTCCCGTCCTCCCACCATCCAGCTCCAACCATCCCTCTCGCTCAAGACCTCATCCAGCTAACCGCCCGTGATACACATCCTGCTCTTGGTAGAAATGTCATGGAGCTTGGAGTGAACTGATAGCTAGCTGTTTGGTAGAAAGTACAACTCCAACGCAGCGCCTACTTTACAACTCATATACTGGCCGGTGTTACCAGTATATGAGTTGTATAGTAGGCGTTTCTGCCCCCATTTTATGCAAGGCAACCACTCTTGATTCTCGTCAGTCGAAAAAGGTTCCTGTCTATTAACCTCCACAAGCACGTCGATGAATCTAACGACATTGAGGTCAAGATTTCTTCTTGTTGTCATGGTTGTTGTCGTTCTTGTTGTTGTTGCTGTCGTCGTTGGCTATAAACAGTTCAGGATGAACATTGGTTTAAATCTATCAAACAATGAATTTTTCCTATTTCCCTAAGTGTTGGACGGCGGATCTCGATGTCGCATCAGGGCAGGGTGATCGTGAAAGAGATGAATCTGAATCTGAGATAAATTTTATATTCATGAATATTCACATCAATTAACATCTGGACTTCCGATTGATCAAGTCCACGTGACTATCATACAGCATTATGGTGCATGATGTAAACACTGTATGATATAAAACAGTTGAAACACTGTGGCATTTAACTTCTATAACTTGCTATGTTTGTTGTATTCTCTTTTATATGAAGCAAAATAATGAAAATTAACGATAGATTTTCGACATAGTGAAGACCTGGAAGACATCTAGCAAGATCCGATTGCTCCATTTTAGACCTCCTTGATCCTTTACCCTCTTCCATTGGGCGATGCTGGGCGTAATATCTGTGCAGTTTATAGCCATGGTGATTGTTGAACTCGTGCAATGTCGTGTGTCAAAGAAATTTGTTCATGTTGCAGTGTACGTGTACTACATAATGTTTTAATGCATACGGCAGTACTAGCACTAGCCCTACCAGACTTCTGTGACTTCTGTTTACAGCGACAGGGATGTGTGTAGTTTGGACAGAAAAATTAGTCTGTCCGGCAACGGCGTAGCCAGGATTTCATCTTAGGGGGGGGGGCGGTGAGTCTGCGAGGGAGCGAAGCGACCGAGCCCGAGCGAGCGGAGCGAGCGAGGGGGGGGGGGGGGGGGGGGGATGGTGTGGGAGGGGGGTGTCCCCCCTCCCACGGTAAGAACTTTTAGCATTTTGATGTTGTAAATGGTGTAATTTGATGCATGTTTTTGCGCGTTTTATCGACGTGAAACAGTACCACTTGTTTATGGTAGCAGTTTATTTTGATGTAGATTATTATTGAACAATTTGCCTATAAAAGGGTATAATTTAGATACACTTCTTGTATTAATTCTTTTCACTGAATATCATGAACGCGACTGAACCCGAGCGAGCGGAGCGAGCGAGGGGGGGGGGGGAGGGTGTGGGAGGGGGGTGTCCCCCCTCCCACGGTAAGAACTTTTTGCATTTGGATGTTGTAAATGGTGCAATTTGATGCATGTTTTTGCGCGTTTTATCGACGTGAAACAGTCCCACTTGTTTATGGTAGCAGTTTATTTTGATGTAGATTATTATTGAACAATTTGCCTATAAAATGGTATAATTTAGATACACTTCTTGTATAAATTCTTTTCACTGAATATCATGAACGCGAATGAACCCGAGCGAGCGGAGCGAGCGAGGGGATAGGGGAGGGTGTGGGAGGGGGTGTCCCCGCTCCCACAGTAAGAACTTTTTGCATTTTGATTTTGCAAATGGTGCAATTTGATGCATGTTTTTGCGCGTTTTATCGACGTGAAACAGTCCCACTTGTTTAAGGTATATATTAATAGCAGTATATTTTAGTGTAGATTATTATTGAACAATTTGCCTATAAAATGGTATAATTTAAATACACTTCTTGTATTAATTCTTTTCACTGAATATCATGAACGCGACTGAACCCGAGCGAGTGGAGCGAGCGAGGGGGGAGGGGAGGGTGTGGGAGGGGGGTGTCCCCCCTCCCACGGTGAGAACTTTTTGCATTTTGATGTTGCATATGGTGCAATTTGATGCATGTTTTTGCGTGTTTTAACGAGTTGAAACAGTCCCACTTGTTTAAGGTTGCAGTATATTTTAGTGCAGATTATTATTGAACAATTTGCCTATAAAATGGTATAATTTAAATACACTAGTCTTCTTGTATTAATTCTTACACTGAATATCATCAACGCTGTCTGTTCAGCAATCAAACAGAAAAAGCATGCACACGAGGGTGTAGATAGGGGCATATCCCCTGCCACACGAAGGTGATTTTGCGTTTTCAGACCTGAAATTCAGCGATCTGGTGCAAATTTTTGGTGCAATACTTTTTCATCGAAGTGTTAAAATCACGGAATTTAGCTCTTATTCCGAATGTGCACCATCTGTGTGTATGTATAAAGTCTAGTGAGGTAGAGCTTAGGGGAAGGGGGATTCCCCCTCCCGCTCGTGGAGCTTTTGCGTTTTTAGAATTGAAATAAAGCGATCTGGGTATAGCCACAGTCTACTTCTATGCATGGTGGGGGGGGGGGGGGGGGACGAGCAGGGAGAAGGCGTGGGCGAGTGTTATCTCTACCCTTCCCTTCCGATGGAGCTTTTGCCTTTTTAAAGTTGAAATTGAGATATCTCGTATACGCATATTTGATGGAATCAACATTTGGGAAATCACAAAAAAAAAAAAAAAAAAAAAACCCTGATTTTTTTTTTGGGGGGGGGGGGGGGGCTGAGGGAGGAAAGGGTCGATTAAAAGGGGGAATTCCCCTTATACATGAGGGAACCTTGAGTTTTCGGAATATAAGTGATAAGTCTTGTGCACTCAGAATTATAATTTTTTGTAAATCTAAAAAGTGTACATAGCTAGGGAAAGAGGCACAGAGGGGGAGGGTTTGGGAGGGGGATACCCCCTCCCAAGCACGAGAGATTTTGCATATTTTGAATTGAAATTCAACGATCTGGTGCACACTTTGAGTGAAATATTCAAAAAAAAATATCTTATTTGATGAAAGGTTGCAAAGGAGACCCGCTTCATGTGCATGCATACAGCAATTACGCACTGTCCGGAGGAATCTTTTATCAGTTTTTTTTACTCTATCAGCTCTGCTAGGCTAGGAGGGGATTCCGTGAAGACAGACGCAGTCTCCGCGGAACATATTCCCGATCGACGACCAGATGTAGATAAAGACCGATCTTTCGGTCAGTGTGTATAGTTACTACCACCATATTTTCACTCGGGCACAATTTGCTCGTAAGGATACACTGTACCCCACGTATCGGTAGTTATCAGGCACTCTTTGGTATTGCTAGCTCCATCAATTATCAGACTAATCCGTCAGAACAGTGAAATCTCCAACCTGTCTGTCTCTGGGGAGAACACTATCCAGGAGCCCTATATGGTCAAAACATGCAGACTAAGCAATCTTTGCTCGGCGATCGTAATCACTATCTGTATGTCAACCAATGAGCTACCTTTGCATCAACTTTAGCTGGTTGCTCGATACTCGAGAGAAAAAAAAAAATCTCGAGTTTGGTGACTGAGACTATATAAATATGATAAAAGACGAGGAAAAATGTATGCAGACTCATAACATGAATCACACTCGTAGTAGTCATAATTATGGTGCCGTGGTTCAAGGCTACATGTAGATGCTTTAATGCCTTCCCAATAACAGATTTCTGGATCCACCCCCATTGCGGCCACCTGTACTGTCACTTATTCCTGTATGTTCCTGGTCGTAAACACGTCTCTCTCTTTCCCGGTATTCACATGCGTGTCTTTTCTCATTTTTCCTTTTCCACCCACCGTAGTATTGGGGCTTATTCCATCCTACCTTCACATTTTGCGTAGGCCTATAGTATTGACCAAAATAATGCACTGTTGCTCGCGGGAAATAACAGCGAAAGTCTAGCACCATGTAGATGTCGCTGTTGACTTGAGAGTAAAGTCATACAAATAAAACTGCAATAGTTTCGTGACAACCAGGTAAAACTAACTGAAGAAAGTCCAGGTATTCAAAACTTTATTGGTGCACAAGAAAAAGTGATAGTTATATTCAAGTGGACAAATGCAAATCAGATGACTTGGTAACGTCTCTGCCCGACAAGTCTACCCTTGGCTTTCAATAAAAGTTCCAGTTTGTATAATTATTTCATATACCTCTTCAAAAGCTTAAATTATATTCTTCCATTTTTTCTTCATCTCGTTGTGGTTACGTCTGCTCCCGGATGTAAATTCGAAAGTAGATTGCAAAGACAAACATTAGATCATTGAAGTAGCATCCTGATGCTCATTTTTGTTCCATTTCTAGGTCTGTTGTGTCTAAATACTCATCGCTTTTATTCGTTTAAAAAAGTTTATCGAACGCAACGTCAGCTGGACGTAAACATTCTGAACGGGAGGCTGATTGTATTATAACTATAACGTTCTATTGATCTTCCACTTTTGCAAGATCTTATTTCAATTTCGTCGGATGTTCTTAATAAATTACAAATTTTCTCTCTAACGGTGAGTGGTTGCGTCACATCGCCGGAGATACAGTCGACAATGAGCTTGTAAATCATCTGCATGGCTTCCACTTCCACATTCAAGAACCGCTGTCATCATCTCCATTCGAGCTAACACCACAGCGAACAAATCGAAAAGCAGCAACTCTCCATCCATGATTACGAAGTTGCAAAGAGCGCATAGAGATAGAGTAAATCTTCTCCGAAATACGACATTCAAACGAAGAAACTACCGATACAAAAAGATAAGACAACACACTTGGAAAACCGGCTTTACGGTGAAATTTAAAAAGAAGCTGAAGTGATGTAAGATATCGTATCATAACGAGGTATGAGAAAGGACTAAGGAGTAAAGCGAAAATTAAATGAAGTTGGCGAATGTTAGTCTTATAACAAAATATGGAGAACATTGTTTTGCTTGCTTTTTTATCACGTACAGACACACTACCACTGCGCATCGACACTATCCTATCACGCGAACACAAACTAACATGACCTCTGCATTGCAGTAAAATGACGCACCTGATACTAAAATGCTTACCCAAATCACTCTCGAAGGTATGTTTGTACTTTTGAAAACAAAGAAATATTTTTTTTTTTTTTTTTTGGGGGGGGGGGGGGGGGGGATTCAGTGTGCCCACCCGAAATATCCCTTTCGTCGTTGAACATACAGTGTGGCATGGAGTAGCTCCAGGCTCACTTGACTTGGCGTTGTCGCAAATTTTCCAACGGCGTCTGGTCAGCTCAGGGTGTTTCACAAAGATTTTAAGTCGATGTTAGATTTTAAGATCAACTTGAAATAAGTATTATGATATGCCATTGGTTTTCCTATTCAGTCTTATTTTATGATTTAAGAATCATGCCACTTCAGATTGTGATAAAAGTTTACAGAAAAAAATCCTTTTGTTCCTGATTTATTTTATATATTCATACATGCATGAAAAAAGTCTCCAAAACTTTCATTCTGATTGGAAGTTAGTATATCGTTCTAGACATATACAAGGCATACCATGATATGAAGTTGATCTTAGAATTTAAGATCGACTTAAATTCTTTGTGAAACACCCTCAAGTAACAAAGGACTCGATACAGCTGTACCAGGGAAGTTCACCTCTGACATTTTTTACCTGTGACATTTTTACCTGTGACAATTTTACCCCTGACATTTTTACCTCTGACATTTTTACCCCTGACATTTTTACCTCTAAACATTTGTACCTCTGACATTTTTCCTCTGACATTTTTACCTCCGACATTTTAACCTCTGTGACGTTTTTAGTATTTACCTCTGACAGTTTTACCTCTGACTTTTTACCTCTGACATTTTGGCTCTGTTATTTTTACTTGGCACCTAATTTATGAACTTCTCTCCAGGCCATACACGTTGCAGAGTGGGAGAGAGAGTAGTTTAATTCGTGCCCTGATTTGGAAGTGGGATTTCTTTTGTGATGGCTACACATTGGGGGGGAGGACAGTGTGTCTTTACATGCAGAGCTCGGACTATACTAATTCTAAACGGATTATAGCAAACGTACAGATTATGAAAGCTGTGCCGGATACCAATGGGCTTAAGTTTGTGAGAGGAGTTGAATTTGGCGATTAGGGGGTGATGCAGTCTGATTGAATATTACAGCCTTCCTGTCTTTTGAATCACCATGTACGAATGAGGAATCAGGATGAAGAGTAAAGAGAGAGTGAATAGGTACACGCAGGAATACAGATTGGCAAACCGACAATTCATGCTCAACGAAAATGTCATTGGTCGTTCGACATGTAATGAGTGAACACTGAAAATTGTATTTTGATTTTTTATATAACGATATGACATTCATACAAGGCAGAGAAGGACACATCTAGGCAAAAATGTGCTATTTTCGACGAGAGTGCCTCTCGCACGCCCACTGAATCATAATAGTGACCTGACCGTCCGAGAAACAGCTTTTAATCACATCACAGGTCAGTCATAACGAGTACCCCCCCCCCCCTCCATAAAGGGGCGGGGCATCAGGGGTCATGTGACAAGATGAACTGTCAGCTGAACTAGCAACAACGAGGTCACAGCGGCATTGTGATACTAGTAGTCGCTTTTGCGAGTGGGAGGCGTGGCCCGATGCCCGAGTGAGATGATAGTATTTCTTTCAGCATAAAGATACTCCCTGTAGGCTTTGATGTACCAAATTAACAGAAAGTCAATCAATCTTGAAATGTATGTCCATTTCATTGGTGGAATATATAGAGGGGCAACTACCTCCAGCGAGGGTGTCAGAACGAAAAAGACGCCGTGAAGATCACACGTTCACGAAGAAACTGGACGTGACCTAGTTTGGGCTTCTATACGTCACGCAGTCATGCTTGTCAACGTGGAACTAGCCAGCACAGAACTCGTACAGGGGTTACAGAGAACAGGGAGGTGAGACTGCAGAGAAGAATGGTAACGCCCCCTTTCTCTGTGGTGATGGTTTGTGATTCGATAACAAAGCGTCTGTACCATGGGCTCGCGACCATTGAATATTGTGGTCATTAATGTGTACTTTACATACCAGTTTTAGCTAGAGGATATCTACTTGTCCATTTCAGTTGGAGTTTGCGATATCTAAAAGTTATTATTGCCGCACAAAATGTATGAAAATAGCATTACAAAGTAGAGCGTCCGTATCCCTTTTCCTTTTGAGATTCTTTAAGGTTTTCAGGGTGAGACATAAATTGGCTACAATGACCAGACCCGAGTCAAGGTATGCACTGAGGAGACGTTATGAAACTCGTGACTTGGCATTCGCGCGCTTGCAATGTGACTCGTTCCAGGTTGATATGGCATCAAAGTTCTATTTTGTTGAATATCACCCCTGACTGTGGTAGGTTCTGTATCTGGGTATATGCCGTAGTCCCATTCGAATGAGAGGGGAATGACCGAAGTCTTATTCGTGAAATTCTCTCATGCTGTAGTATAGGAGACGCTAAACTCGGCATTATTACGCACGTTACAGTACACCATGGAGCTAGAAGAGCTCTCCAAGATTTCTACATGGTTTCTAAGCAAAACACTCCTTTATTCCAAAGCGACCCGTGATTCCAAAGTGGCCACCATATTGTGTCACGGTGGAAAGGGCAGGGCAAAGTTCAGGTGGAAAGCAGAGGAGCTGCATGTAGTTATTTCTGGTGGCAGTGAATCGAATCAAATTCAAGTTCAAGTTCAAGTTGATTTATTTCACTTCCAACAAACAAATAATTAGGATTATAGGAATACAATGAAGAGTACATAATGAACATAATAACATGTAGTAAAGACACAGGTAAATTGTCAACAAAGATACAAATAAATGTTATATCATTATGGTAAAATAAGCAGAAACAAATTGCTGGAAATGGAGGGGACTGTAGAAAGCAGAGCTTGTTGTATGCAGTCCCCTCATGAGAAAAAAGATGAAAAAATGATCAGTAATTTCGTCGACGAAATGATCATTTCATAACGAAATGACAACATTTCGTAACGAAATAGGCCATGCGACACTTGGCGCTCCATACAAATTGACCATGATGTAAACCATGGTTTCAATAATTGTACCACCTTCGTGAATTCGGGCCATAAAGTCGTAATAAATCGTCACGTTTGACCTTGAGAAAAAAAATAAGATGAAAAAGAAGAGGACAATATACAAGCGCAGCTTTCATCAAGTATTCCCGTTCGTTATTTCATCGCATCTGTTAAACACTCTGCATCTAAACTGTAATGTGAAAATTTGGGGAAAAAATTGTTTTATTCTTCATTATTAAACAAGATTCCTTAATTGATAAAGTTTAATCTAAACAATAAGAATATGAATCATGAATCATGTACATTGCAAATGGCTAGTAGGTCCTATTCCACTTCAGAAGGCAAGTTGTTCATGACGATTTTATATGGTTTTAAGCCAATTAGCTGCGTGATTATAGTCCAGATAGTCCAATTTCACGTGAAAAAAAAAAAACACTGCAGTTTAGTCTCATGACTGTCGTGAATGTTGTCCGATCAGTTTTATCCCAGTTATTTGCCGTGCGATGCGATCTGCGGTCAAGCTCTTACAAACTGACATAATTTTTCTTCTCTTTCTCGTCTTGCTGTCGAAGCCGTGTTCGAGTGCGACTTCGATTCCGGCACATGCGGCTTTACTCAAGACACGACGGACGATCTGAACTTTGTGCGTCACAGCGGGTCCACCCCCACGACAGGGACAGGACCGTCGGGTGACCACACCTCCGGTGAGTTTACCTTAGTATTATCATTATCAATTCGGCATTTCAGACATGTGCACACGGGGAAACACAAAGAACATTCCCTGATTCAGCTTAACAAAGATGAGATAAAATATTACACAGAGACAAAGCACAAATGAGAGAAAAAAAGCAAACAAACAAACAAACAAACAAACAAAGACAACCTAATAGATTGTGACATAGAAAACAGGGCTGACAGGGGCAAGAAAAGGTAAACTTAATTACCATGACCCGCAGGTTTTCTACCCCACACTGCACAAGCTATGCCAAAATCTGTACATGAAATAGCACTTACATCTTTATCAGTCACTATGCAGTCGTATAGGGAAAACAATGAGGATATGAGGAGGGCAACATAATATACTGTATTTATTTGGCCTACGTTACCGTCATTCTCTGAAATAATATCAAAATTACAACTTAAACCCTCTTCAGAATTGCACTTTTAGGAACTTGTAGAGTATGTGAAATATCCCAAAAACAATATCAATTCTCATATGAAGAGAGGTTTTCCCAGAGTACTGGAAACCTATATGGATTGTTGTTTGTTGTAACCTTATAGTTCGAGGTGGAAACGGAAGCTGGCTGCCTGTGTGGTAAGGAAATTTATAATCGATCATATCTTTTGATAAAACGGGGCCTAGGGCCCTACTTCATAAAGCTGTTCGTAAAGTTACGCATGACTTTACGAACGACTGTAATAATGAAGTGTCAATATGTGTGCCCACTTTCCCCTTATGTTTTAACAAAGTACGACTGTAGGTCAATATTTCATCTACATTGCTATGTGAATAGATTCGTGCGACAATACCTAACTCCGTTATTGAATGCTCTGCTAACCACGAGAGTAGTTATAGTAGTCTGTATAGACAGGGAGAATTAATTAACACCTACTAATTAACGCTAATTGGGAGTTCCGGTGATGAGTGAAAGTGACTTCCGTTAGTAATTAGTCACTTTCCTGTTTATGACGATATGACTCAAACCCGTTTCCGGAGGGGGGAAGCGTGTTGTTTACGAAATGAAATCATGAATATGCATCGGCATACTTTGTTGGTGATATATTGCTGCACTAATATTGTGTACTGCAGTTTTGCTTTCAAGATGAAGAATGCTGTATAATGCTCAATGTTAACTTACACGATGTGTCCAGCCGCGATGAATGGTAATGCACAGCGATCAAAAGTGTATCCAGGCACAAGCTTGCAGTTCCAATGTATATTCCACACATGAGCAGAATTAAAGTGTACATCATACAGGGTGGTATAAACGCACATGAGCAGAATTGAGGTGTACATCATTCAGGGTGGTATAAACACACATGAGCAGAATGGAAGTGTACATCACTCAGAGGCTACGTAAGGAATGAGGTGTGCACACGATGAAGATATCAACAGCGAGTGACTACCCCTCTATAGTGTAAGACTGCGAAATACATGTACTATAGCAGTATATACAACCTATGTCTTGGGATGATGAAGCACAATGATGATGTAGAGGGAAACAGTTGTTATCACGGTATTTCCTGTTTGATCAAAATGGTGGACTCTGAAAATTCAAGACAGGATGGTGTGGCCTGACACAAACAACAGGGTATGGCTCAGGGGGAAATCGGTAGACAATGGAAGGGAAGGGACATGGTCAAGTCCATTCATAAGGTAAAGGTACGTCTTTTTGTGTGTTGGGGTGAGATACTTGCAGTGAGGAAGCAGGGGGAAATCGGTAGACAATGGAGGGGAAGGGGCATGGTCAAGTCCATTCATACGGTAAAGGTACGTCTTTTTGTGTGTTGGGGTGAGACACATGCAGTGAGGAAGCAGGGGGAAATTGGTAGACAATGGAAGGGGGTGAGATGCATGTAGTGAGGATGCAAGTGGGTAATTGGACGACAAAAGAGGTAGAGGACACAAAGAGTGTAGTGCACTGGTCAGGTAGGAAAACAAAGAATGACCAGTGACAACTGCAAGTGCTGGACCTACCCTCATTTGCATGTTGTACATTACCCGCAATTGGATGATGATGAAGTGTCATGTGACAGTGCTTGTGAATTTTTGCTGTCTGTGATTGGTTGAATATTTTTAGTGGGTGTGTATCTTGAGTGGTCAAGAGAGTGGGTCCTTTGGGGGTAAAGAGCATATTTAACCTCGACACTTCAGTTGACCTTTCAAACTCGTAAGAAGATGCCATCTAACTTCGATCGCCGATAGCCTAGCTATATCTATTCAACATCAACCATGGTCACGACGGCCGAAATTCTACAACGTCTACATGAATGCTCATGTTTGGCTGATGTTTCAGCCTTGCGAGAGGAGTTGTACGAGGATCTGGAGCCAGAACACCATGCTTTGATCTTCGCTCGGACAACGCATTTTCTAGCTCAAGTAGTGGAAGAGACACCCATCACTCCCCAACAAGCAGGTATGCTAAAGATACAAACTTATTATTGTGTGTGTGTGTGCGTGTGTGTGCTACGATGATTATTTGCAGCGAACATTATGCAGACATACTCTCTCAACACTCACGTGATAACGACATAGCGGTGATACAATATGAAAATTTGTATGCTCCAAATTATATAATTTGCAAATATATGGGCATCTGAGTGAATATTTGTTATATTGTGAATTTCCTTATGAAAACAGATCGTGATGATGAAGGATCGTCCATACCAAGAGCCTCTACCTCTGTCGGGTTTGGACAGCCAGCGGCACAACCCCCAGCCCGGAACGTAACGGAGGATTACACCCAAGGGGAACCCTCTACCAGTGGACTACCACCCACGCAGCCAGTTGGGAAGAGGAAAAAGAAGACAGAGAATGGTGGACATTTGTCAGCTGCTGCCCACAAGCGTTCGGCGTCTGAAACATTGCCAAGAGTTGACGAACCTCTACCTCTGTACAATGTGAGTAGAGTAAGCCATAGACATAATAAGAAATACAATGCGAATTGTACGGATTACTCAGTCTCTTTTGAACCTGTTGCACAAAATGGTCCGATTATTGATATGATGCCTAGAGTGAGTGGTATGTTTGATGAAATTGTAAACGATATGGTCGCAGGTGCAAACGATAGGGATTTCATTAGGGTTGTGTTCAATGCACCTCGATTGGACAAGCCAGTCAGTATGCCGTTTGTAAGGCGGGACCAATTGGATAATGATGCTTTCTCTGCCAGACTACAATCGGTTTTACAATCGCATGAAGAGGTTACCCTGGATGAAAATGTTTCATTTAACATTATCCATATGCAAATGCCAGAAGGAGGCAAAAATTCTAAGAGGTTTCTTCGTATCAATGAAAAACTCCTTAAAATGAGAAGCATCATAAGGATAAAAGACAGGGGTGCCGACAACATGGGTTGCACACGAGCCATTGTGACAGGCATTGCCAGGATAGAAAATGATGAAAACTGGAATTCAATCAGACAGAGTTACGGCAAGCAGGGGGAGTATGCGAAGAGTTTGCACAGAGAGGCAAGCGTGCCTTATGTCAAGTGTGGTATTGATGAAATAAAGCAATTTGAAAATACGGCTCGGATGCGGAATTACCGAGTCATATTGATATCGAAAGAGAATTTAAACACAATAATCTACGCGGGACCTGATGACAGGCAGCATGCGATTTATCTGTATCACCACGATGACCACTATGATCTGGTGACATCACTCAGCGCGTTTTATCGTAGATCATACTTTTGCGAGAAATGTCTCAAGGGTTACGACGTCAAATTCGACCATAAGTGCGAGAACGCTTGCAAACTCTGTCGTTCTACTTCGTGTCCTTCCCCTGCTAAGACCGATCAGTATCAACATTGTTACGATTGCAATCGAAACTTCAAAAATGAGCAGTGCTTCAAAAATCACAAAAAGAACAGGACGTGTAACAAGTATTTTCAATGTGAAACGTGCAATGTCTTATGTAGTGTAAGCATCTTGAAAAGAAACAAAGTTGAACATGTATGTGGACGGACACTTTGCAAAGTATGCAGAAAATTTGTTCCACCGGGGCATCGGTGCTTTATGCAAAAAGTGGAACCAGAGCCTGTGTCTATGCATGAATATCTAGGTGTGGAAGAGCCGCATACAAGTGGTGCGGAAGAATGTTCCGATCCAAGCGAATCGGAAATGGTTGAAGAAGACGAGGCTCAACCCAAAACCAAGAGAAAAAAGAACAAGAACAAGAAAAAGAAAAAGAAAGAGAAAGGTCCGATGAAATTTATTTTCTTCGATTTCGAATGTACACAAGAATCAGGGGTGCACGTACCAAATTATTGCATCGCACAGAAAGCTTGTTCGAAATGTTGCGATGGTTCGGTGTATGATGAATGCAAAACGTGCGTCACCAAACAAAAGGTGTTTAAAGGTAAAGACACTGGTACCCAGTTTTGTGATTGGCTCTTTGGGAATGCAGAAAATGCTGGCAGCACGGTCATTGCTCATAACTTCAAAGGGTATGATGGAGTGTTTATCCAGCAGTACTTGTATGATAATTGTATCATTCCCAATCTGATCATGTCGGGGGGTAAAATTATGAGCATGACCGTGAAGTTTAACGAAATACGTTTCATCGACTCGCTCAATTTTTTGCCCATGCCTCTGGCCTCTTTGCCACCTACATTTGGGGTTGAGGAATTGAAGAAAGGCTTCTTCCCCCATTTCTTCAACACCGAAGCTAATGCTCGGTATCGAGGCCCATTCCCCGATACCAAGTATTACAACCCCGGTGGCATGTCGCCAAAGGTTAGGGAAGAGTTTGTCAATTGGCACGCTGCGGAAGTAGCCTCTGGGAGAGAATTTGTCATGGAAAAGGAATTACATGACTATTGTCTAAGCGATGTTGACATTTTGAGGAGGTGCTGTTTGAAGTTTCGAACACTGTTCAAAGAAATTACAGTCAATAAGGCAATGGGGGAGGGGGATACGGGTATTGACCCTTTCGAAAATTGTATCACCATCGCCTCCGCGTGCAATCTTGTGTTTCGGCGTAACTTCCTAGAACCATACACCATCGCCGTGATTCCTCCCAGAGGCTACTGTCCGCAAGACGTACAATCAAACATTGCTGTAAGATGGTTGACCTATGTCAGTCAACAAGAACATGCATATATCCAACATGCTCGTAATGAGGGTGAGGTTATCATCGGACCCTATAAGATCGATGGATTTTGTAGAGAAAATGAAACCATCTATGAATTTCACGGTTGTTTCTGGCACGGTTGTCCCAAATGCTACGATTACAACACACCGTGTGGGCGGTCTGGTAATCGGAAATGTATGGGGGACTTGTATCTAGAGACGTTAGAAAAGGAGAGGTACATCAAAGATATCCTGCCAGAGTTTAAGTATGTGACCATGTGGGAGTGTGAGTGGAAAGCGTTTGAATCCACATTGTCTGGTAATGATAAGAAGTGTTTGAAACCTTGTCCCGAACCTCTAAACCCACGCGAAGCTTTCTATGGGGGGCGTACTAACGCAAATTGCTTATATTACGAGTGTAAGGAAGGTGAGAAGATCCGGTACGTTGACTTCACATCATTGTACCCTAGCATTAATAAGTACGGATCTTATCCGGTGGGTCATCCGGAAGTCATCACATCAAATTTTGACGATATGTCTACCTACTACGGGTTGGTGAGATGCAAAGTGCTACCTCCCCGAAATTTGCTCCATCCAGTCCTACCCGTTAAAGTGAACGGTAAATTGATGTTTCCCTTGTGCTACAAATGCGCAGAAAATAGACAGCAAACCCTAAATTGTACCCACAGTGCTCAGGAGCGAATGCTACGCAGTACGTGGGTCACTCTTGAACTTTTCAAGGCTATTGAGAAAGGGTACACGATCCTAGAAATTGAATCTGTTTGGCACTTTCCAGAGCAGTCTCAGTACGATCCATGCAATGGCGGTGAAGGACTTTTTACCGATTATATCAATACTTTCCTCAAGATTAAGCAAGAAGCTTCCGGATGGCCCCAGTGGTGTAAGACGGATGATGACAAAGTCCGTTATGTTAGGGAATATCGCAGTAATGAGGGAATTGAATTGGAACCTGAGAAAATTGTCAAAAACAAAGGGTTGAGGTCTCTCAGTAAACTCATGTTAAACTCATTTTGGGGTCGTTTTGGGATGAGGAATAATCTCCCCAGTGTTCAAGTCATTAATAGCCCGAAAGATCTGTATACGATGTTAACGGCGGATGATATCGTGGTGACAGATTTGAATTTCATTACTGAAGAGGTAGCGGAGGTATCGTCTATCAAGAAGGATGAGTTTGAAGAGGTAAGCGTCAAATCTAATGTAGTCATAGCGGCCTTTACCACTGCCCAGGCCCGATTGAAACTGTACGATGTTCTAGATCGCCTAGGCGAGCGAGTGTTGTATTTTGACACTGACAGCGTTATTTACGTTGAGCGGGAGTGGAACCCCCATGATTGGCAGCCTGTGTTGGGTGATTATCTAGGCGAATTGACGGATGAGTTGGATGGAAGGTACATAACGACTTTCCTTTCAGGGGGACCCAAGAATTACGCTTACCAGTTAGATGATGGCAAGACTAGTTGTAAAGTGAAGGGAATTACGCTCAACTATGACAATGGGCAACGTATCAATTTCGATACCATGAAGAGAATGATTCACACAAGGGGGACAGTCGATGAACACAAAATCACCGTCACCGATAACTTCCAAATAACGAAAGATGTGAAGAGAAAAAGAATCGAAACGAAGGTAGCTCGAAAAGATTATAGGATCGTGTATGACAAACGGATTATCATGCCAGACTTTTTCACACTCCCATATGGTTATCTCACCCACGTTTCATGAATATTCTGTCGTTCCGATGAGATGGGCCTATAAATGCCGCTTTAACTTCATTTTGATTTCATTCTCTGTATTTTCTGTCGTTTGAGCAACATGTCCACTGTACGAGGTAATGCAGTCAATGTTTCTCCGTTGCAGCGTCAAGTTAAAACTGTCTGTAGTTTATTGTTAATTGTGATGACGCTTGGTCTCTTATCCATTATCACATATTTTGTGGAGAAACAGCATTTAGGGAACGCAGTGTCGAGTATCCTAGCCGACTATCCAGAGTCAGCGATTGCACCCTATTTCGAACGGTGGAATTACACCGAATCACATTACCAGAATGCCACTTACGTGTAAGGCTCGAAGTTTACTCGTAGGGTCAGTTCAGATTGAACCCATGTTACGCTTGTTTAGAAACGTTTTTGTTTCCGTTATTCGATTTGTTTACGTGCTTTATGTTGAAAGGAGAAATTACTTCATAGGGTCATCTCAGACGATGATGCTGTCATTTGTTGTGAGGAGGTTGTTGAGACGAGGTATAAACTTTTTGAGGTAAAGTTAAATATCATGTCTTTGAAATTTATTCACCCATTTACTTGTATTATTGCAGGTCCCACAGGTAGTGGGAAAACTGTGTTTGTGCGTAAACTTTTGAAATTCAATCAGGATATGATTGAAAAACCACCGCAGAAAATAATTTGGTGTTACGGGGTGTACCAAAATGCTTACACTGAAATGTTAAGTGAGATTCCGGGTATCGAATTCGTTGATGGATTTCCAAGTAATTTTGAGAGTCTTATCGATTCAAATGTTCGTAATCTACTGGTCGTTGATGATTTAATGGAAGAATGTACCAAAGATGCCAAAATGACTAGTTTATTTACTCGTGGCTCCCATCATCGAAATTTATCTATTTGTTTCATCGTTCAAAACCTCTTTCATCAGAATAGAGAAACACGTACCATCAGTTTAAACGCTCAGTATTTGGTGATGTATAAGAACCCCCGTGATAGATCTCAGATCATGCATTTGGGGCGTCAACTTTATCCGGGTCAAGTAAAGTATGTGCAAGAGTCGTACAACGATGCGACGAAAGACCCTTACGGATACCTCTTGATTGATTTAAAATCGGGTACCCCCGAACAGTACAGACTAAGGACTAAGATTTTTCCAGATGAGTTTACCGTAGTATATGTTCAAAAACTATAACTCCTTTGTATTCGTAACACGGAATTCATTCTGTCACGATGGCTCAAAGCGTTAAGAACCATTTATCGGAACTCCGTGTGCTGGCCAAATGCCCACCTAAACTACGGAAAGCTTTTTTGCAACATGCCAAGAAAGAATTGATTACGTGTTTGTCAGAATGCTGCGCAAACACATTAAAAGGCAACGTACCTCTATCACCTGCTCAGAAGAAGGCCCTGTCTCGGCACAAGACACATATTAGAAAAGTAGCTGATAAGCGAAACAGTCATCGTAAGAGAAAAGATATTTTGATTCAGAAAGGAGGATTTCTTGGTTCATTGCTAGGTCCTATATTGTCGTTGTTTCTAAAGTAGAAACGTTTTCAGTACCAAAAGTATGGAGTACACTAAAAAGATGACTTTGGTGCCCGAGGAGCTTGCACGTGCTGTTCAAGCATCTACTATTAAAGAACAGCCGACTCGTCGTGCCTTGTCCAAGCTGGATAGTGAGATGAATGACATTTTAAACTCCGAAGGAATGTCGGACAAAGAAAAGATGATTCGTTATAACGAAGTATTGCAAAAGTTTTTGCATCTTCATAAAAACGAAAGCAAACCTCTGTCTATTCACCTTGGTATCGAAGATGTTATTGGTAAAAACACTGATAATAACCATGTCAAAGTCGATGTGAAAAGGGAGGTTGAACCTGAAATCAGAAATAAAGTCTTAAATTTGTTACCCGCTGCATTGAAGAAGCGGGGGAGTATGTTGATAGATCATTTGTTGTCTCATCCATCGTCCACTTCTCGGCAGTGGAATAACGCTGGAGAATTGGTAGTCGATGGAAAAATTATCCATGGTTCAAATATAGTAGATTTGATATACGATGTATTGAAAGGGCGTAAATCGTCGCAACCGATAGGATGGCAACATTTTCTCCGTGTTTTAATTGATACTAATGTACCAGAATCTTTGCTTTCAAATGTTGAACGTCGTACTCTGTTGACAGAGATTAAGAGAAAGAAGTCTAGTGAAGCTTCAGCTTCTCCGCGTTCACCCAAAATATTACCGCTTACACCCGTTTTAACCACAACTGTAAAGCCCGGTACCGTACAAGTTACTAAGCGAAAGTATACTCAGGGAAAACAGTTGGCTCGTTCTAAAAAACCAACTTTAAAGTGGGACAGCTTTTAACAGTTGCGTACACTCCATGTAAAAGTTTCAACGTGTATTGTTTTCACGCAATATTTTTCACGATGTATATATGTATGTATGAAACTGTTTCGGGAAAAAAAGAAAATTGTGTACGCATACACATGTTTTTGTTTAAGGGTAACCTCTATCCATTATTTGTACAATGTGTCTAGCTTACATATTGATGTATGGGATGTCTACAGGGACACCGCTTGCTTGCTGTACACTGTACAATAATTTGCTGATATTTTCATGTCAGCGTTCACAATTTCTTGTGTCATTTAACGGTTGTAGTCTGTGTTAACTTTCAATCGAATTGTATTATCAATACAGATCTTATTGTACGCACGTACTTCATGTATATTTGTGTTGAATCGGCTTAATCGATGGCGATATGATATGATGTTGTAGTAATCGAGTTTAAGATGAACACACATGCAAACAAGAAATAATACTGAAATCTGTATAAAGAATTCATTGTAACATATCAAAGTTTATTTTTGTTCGGAAATCTTGTGCAATTGTACATAATAAAAGTCAATATTACAAACGGGAAAGAAAGAACATTTCATGCAGTCTTTGTTTAAAACGTACGTCTATCTTAATCTTAATCTAAGATTGCGAGTGCTAGAGAGAGATGAAGAGAAAAGAGAAAGTAGAGAGGAGAAGAGGTGCGAAAAGAGCGTGCAAATATAACCATCATCATCATTGATTCGACTAACGAGCAAACGAGAGAGGAGAGAGAAAAAATGAGAGAGAGAATACAAGAGTTGAAATCTATACTTAAATGTACAATGGCAAATAACGAATTGACATACATAGAATTAAGATAAGACTCGAGACAATTTCCATAGAAAGGAATCATTATGGGTCAACGATAGTTTACGATAACGAGGCAAACAGTACCAATTAAAAGTAAGCATACGACTAATTTTGTGGAAAGTTTGAACAAATAAGATCTTTTACATCTGACACTATTTTGTACGTATCATAAACTCATATTAATTTCTCCCAATATCAACTCAGCATCATACAATGCTGTTGCCTCTTACTCTGTGTAGCAAAAAAATACAAAAAATATTGGCCACACACTGCGGACCAGTGAGATTGTAACGATCGAGTATTAAAACTCCAATAGCAAGCATGGCTGTCTAAAAAATCTTTGAAATACAAAGAACACATCGAAGGGTGTCTACCGAAAGAATCAAAGAAATCAGCGTGACCATATTTGTCAAAATACATGGCGATCCAATGCCTACCGGGCTCATCATGATGGTCTACGTTGGCGATAAAAGCCGATGGAAATCTATTAACTGAATCTGGTAATCGATTGGCTGGAAAAATTCCAATAAATATGTCTTTTAGTATACTATCTGTTTCAATCACGCTTTGAATGTGTAAAGCATTCATGCTTAACTCAGTTAGTTCATTTGAGAAAATTAACCTCCAAAGTCAACGATGACATTACGGTTGCGATCGATTTCTATGACGCTTTCGTATTCTGCGTATACCAGCACATTAATGGTTTCTGGGAGGGGTTCAGCAAACTGCATCTCTAGACGTACATTGCCATTCTTTCGAAGATTGAAACAATCCCCGGATGACAGGTCAGGGGTTAAATCAAATGCGTACAGGGTGTACCCCTGTCCGTAATCTGTTCTGTCAATCTGGTTGCCTTTGTCCTGAAACATAGAATTAACGCCTGAAAATAGAGTCTGGTATGCCAGGATATAGTTCGGGTCTTGTTCGGAAAACTTCGGGCGTAGTGGTTTCCAAGGAACCTGTTCGGAGTCTGCGTACAAGGCCAGAAAATTCAAATTGTAGTGATGAAAATTGAAGGGATTCTTCCGATAATCCCCGTTGAAAGCTGTGTTGCTGACACATCCGACGACTAGTCGTTTTGGAATCTGGCCCAGAATGAGACTTTCTCTGGTAAAAGACAAATTTCCTCGAGGAATGCTGAAGGTCTTCACGTCTGCTCGTCTGATGGGGTATTTTGCAGTTTGTGTCTCTAAATGTTTTGCGTGGCTAAGGCTTGCTTCAGGGCTCAATTTTACGCGTCTTACCTGAAGAGAGGCATTTGTGATGACAACTTTGTAGTTTGCATTTTCAGTGCTTGACATGAGACTGAAACTGTTCTTACTGCGATTCAGTTTAAGTTTGATATCAACGCCACCCAGTAAAAGCCGTTCTTGAAAAAACATGTCCAGGTGGAGAACACCGATCATGTCGAGCGTGCGACTATTTCTGACAAATTCATGACGTTTTTTCATTCCATCATTTCCTCTTACAGCAGCCAAGGGGTTGCCGTCATCCATGTGACCGGGCGTATCCTTATAAAATAACGCCGATGTGAGTTGAGATTCTTTCGCCTCCGGTCCGTAAGTCAGTAATGTTTCCAGCATAGAACGATAGGGATACGTGTTGGTCGATGGTGTGATCAATCTATCATTTAGCATCATGTCTACGTCACTAAAGAGGGTGTGCATGAGGAGGTTCGCTGGGGCCACTTGAGCATCCTCGTCCAAGGGGGTACCATCACCGTTTACCACTTTGGCCTGTAGATGCAACAAACTCTGTGATAGGTCGGTGTACTCGTCAGTGGACCCTTGTAAGTGAAATTGAATGGGAGTAGCATCGGCGATGTTGGTCAGGGGGAAATATTCGACCCATTTTCCACTTTCGATCGTAGTTTGTGTGGGCGGAAGGGTGAATAAATCGACCTCAGATTTCGAACACTCGCAAGACAGGCTGTGAATCTTTTCCATATTGAGTTGATGAGGCAAAGCGGATTAAACATCAAAAATGTCCGAAGTCTTCCTTCTCTTGGCTTTTGACACACTGTTGCCTTTTTTCCTCCGACGTCTCCTTTTATTGCCATTTTTCTGTGCATTGGGGTGCAGATTTCGCATCACCCTTTTTAGGTTAACTGATGTAGCTCGCTTCACGTTTTCTCCATTCATGACATCTCGCGCAACATTCATTCCAGTCTGCAAAGCTTTCTTTCCAAGGATTTTCCCACCTTCCTTTAGAAATGGGACGGCAGAACGTAGCATGCCCTTAAGCATACTCCCCAGTCCGTACCCACGCTGCGTTCGAGTGCCACGGAAAACTGGAAGAGATCCTCCTCGATGCAAGACTTCGTGAGTCATGATGAATTCAGTTCTTTACATTAAAAAATTTTGTTTCCGAGTAGATCGAAAATGTAGTTTCACCACTACTTTTCCACTTTGAAATGGTACTTTTTCACCAAAGTCGCTCCTTATATTTATCTCTATCGTATCGATGTAATTTGTTTTCACAGGTAGGTAATGCGGATTATTGTAGGAATGAGTAATTACCTGTCCGGCCTTTTTAGGGTTAGTGGGTACAATCCGTAGCAAGGGCGCGCTTACGTCACCCACCCGTTGATTTTCTATGATATCCGTGTACACGTACATGGCAAAGAGTCCTCCGTTGATGTCGGGTAGATATGTAGCCCGCTTATTTTCCCTTAGATTTGTTTCTGGAAAACCAAGGAGTTGTGCCAGTCCTTCGCAGAGGTTAATTTCCGTATCAGTGTTGATATGAGCTTCAGTTTTGAACGTGATTGGGTTGATGCTGAATTGCGCTTTATTCTTCAAATTCCCTGGAAAAGATTCGTTCAGTGCGTTGCATATACTCTCTGCATCGCCGTACTGTCCCTCGGGTATTCGCCCCGGAGAGACAATTTGTTCTCTCACGGTAATTACGTATCTGTTGTTCTCGTGATTGACATTTAACCAAGAGTGAGGATAAATGATATCTACCAAGGCAACTTCCCATTCTCCTCGTAAATTCAGAGGTGTGGCCAATTTTGTTGTAAAACTTGTCAGAGTATTATGGGGAAAATAATCGAAAGACGAGTTGCTGGGAAGGGTTACGTACACTTGATCTTCACTCTCCATGATTACAATGCTTAATGAATCTGTTATGACACGACGTTTGATTTTTGAATATTATCTACCCATTGGTTAAAAGATGACGGATAGCCTAGAAACTTTACAAAATATTCCGTTTTACCCCCTCGTTTACGTCTTTTTAATATTTTCTCAACTCGATAAACATCATCTTTTTTCTTATTAACTTTCTGCAGCTCTTGCTCGTAAAACGTCCCTACCAGTTTTTCTCCGTGATCATCAACCAAATCGTACACAGGGACTCCGCGTTTCTTACCTCGTTTTACGTTAAAAACTTCTTCCGTCCAATTAGGAAGATAGCCCTTTTCGAATGTCTTTTTGGCTTTGCTAATGCGAACTCTGTCCCCCACACTATACTTTAAAGTTTTGGACTTGGATGATTCAGTTTTTGACTTGTACAACGTTTTCCATATGTCCCCTTCATTTTCTTTTGTAACCAGTGTCGGCTTCGTCTTAATGGATCGATGATAGGAATTATTGTAAGCATGCACTAACTTGCTCAAAACAGGTATGTATTTTTGTGTGTTACGATGCGTGAAGTACTTGTACATCTTTTCCTTGAGCGTGCGATTGAACCTCTCTACTATACACGCTTTAGTCATGTTTTGGGTAGTATAGAATGAAATGTCTCTTTCTTTGAGAAATGATTGAAATTGTCTGTTTGTAAATTCGCTCCCTTTATCGGTTTGAATATGATATGGTTCCCGTTTAGATCTTTGGATGATTTTCTTGAGTGCACTAACCAAACTTTTCCCCTTTTTATCTTTGAGAGGAACCACCCATGCAAATTTTGATAAGACATCGATGCACGTCAGCAAGTACTTATATCCCGCATTGTATCTAGAGAGAGAAGTCAGATCCACCAAATCCATTTGCCATACATCATCAATTCCATAGGCCATGACTCTACTTCTTACAAATTTTCGCCTCACTGGGCGATGTAGAGTATAAGTATCATTCCCTTCCAACCACTGTTTAATCTGTTTTCTCGACAAGTCAAACTGTCCTTCATTCTTGACAAATTGATAAAGTTTCTCAGCACCACTGAAACCAGCTTCATGCATCGGATCAAAGTATATCTCTCGCAAATACTCATCCATCTCGCTACAGCACTCAGTCTTCACACATTTACATTCGCAAGTCACCATGCGCAAATGACAAATGACGATCAACGTACACTTCATTCAAAATATAAGTGATGGACTTCACTTCAACATTTGACGATGTAACAAATTATTTCATTTCTTATACGCAAATTTATTTCTTTCACAACTTCAATCACTTTGAAACAGTTTTGTTTGTTTGGTTAAACTTGGTCAACATGAATTTCATTGCATTTACAATTTCAGTTGCACAATACTTTGAAAATTATATGGACGGTTCAAGAAGTAAAGCGAACAAGATTCAAACGAATAATTTATCAAGTTTGTACAAATGAATAATCCCGCCAGATGAACATTCGTAAACACAGAAAAAAAAAATCAAATTCTTAATCAACAAATTCATCCCCCACAATACTTACAGAATTATGCGCATAGTTAAAGCATGACTCTAAACAAGCTTCAAATGAATAATGTAACACGTTTGCAAAAAACAAAAAAAAAGAAAGAATAATAAATAACAATTCAATTCAAATTCAATTCAACTATTCCATAAAGATGAACGACGAAGTAAACACACAATGTAGAAGGATATTATGATATACAAGACAAACGTTCTTCAAATGTGTACGCAAAGTCCTTTTTTTTCTCAGTTCACTCGTATACCAACGAAATTGCATCCTTACTGTTCCTTGAGTTTTCTCTTGATGTGAGACTGAACGTCCTTCTTTTTCAGTTCTATTTTGAAAAATTCTGTGGCTTCTCGCACACATTCGTCCTGTTCGTCGTCAAACATGTCCTCCACATTGTAGACATGATTGACAAAACTGAAGAATCGCTCTTCAGTGAGCTTGACCAAGGCTGCATCAAAATATTTCTCGATCAAGTCTCCCCATGGAAGCCACATACAGTCTGCGTGGTCTTTCTGACTGGGGTACCCCTCCATGCATCCAACGCAAGACTGATGCACAAGCTCGCTGATTATACCCGAAATGGACTTGACGGCCATGAGGACGGGCGACACTGGAAGATGATTGCCATCGGTCTCCATCTTTTCCTCCTCGGTCTCTGGTACACCCACATCGACGCATAACAGGTTGTCCTCTTCCTCATCGTAGGTGAGCTTTCTGCGAAGATTCTGTAGATCTTGAGGAACATTGGGGGAGATTTCTGCCTCTGTCTGGCCCGGTTGTTCCCGTAGAGTTGGTGATGACAGACTTGACCCTCGCCTTGGTGTGGTCACTCCTTCTATGACAGCATGCTGCCTCCGCAGTCTGTGGCGGCGGACTACTGGAGCTCTCGGGGGAGACGTTTCGATGAGTATGACGTCTGGAGTTAGCGGTGATGATGATGCTGGAGACGGCTGACCAGCTACAACTTGTGGCGAAGTTGTCTGAAGCTGTTGATCCAGCTCAGCGATGGCAGTCTGGGTAAGGACAGAGGTTAGAGTGTCGAACAGTCAGGAAATTTGCCAATTTACAAAAAAAAAAAAAATGAAATTTCTTTGAAAATGATTTTGCTTTTGTTTTTGTTTCGGTCTCCAAAATTCAATACCAGTCCAAATCAAATGTCACAAAAAATCATCTATTTCTTTACATTACTGAATGCTCTCACAGTATCACTTATGGCGAATTTTGCACCGACCAATTTCCACCAATTTTCAGCCGTTAAATTGATGCCCTTTTGACCTGGGAGCATCCTATTTGTGCCCTTCAATTTATAATATTCTCGAATATTCACGTATGGGACTCCTCTGAATTTCTTGACAACGGCAAAGCGCTTCCCACCTAAATGGAATGGTTTTGACCCCGCTTCAAATTCACATGTATTGACACCTATCTCCTGACTGTAATGACACCCTGCCTCTTCCACTACCTTGTACTCATTCTCGTCGTTTCTCTCCTTAGATGCCTAATACATAGAAACATAAATAACGATGGAAAAAGAAATTAAGCATTCGATTCAAACAGTGTTGCTTACCCATGCTTTCACATTTTCTTCATGCAGTCACTCTACCTTATACATAGTTATTGTTTTGAAATCACAGGACACATACATACACACAAACTTAAATCATATCACAACTTGAATATTAACACTTACCCTCAATGCAAGGATTCCAGGGGGAGTCTTTGGTGTGAGTTTCTTCTGTTCCATCACTGTCGAATGTGAAAAATTGGCAGGGCGCAAGACTTCATGGGCATAGTTCTCTGGTATCAATAACTTTGGCGTGTTCAGTACACTGTTCAAGTTGCTCGTAGTGGCAGAAGTCTTCGTCGGTGAGTGTGTGGCCATCATGATGATCGATATGATGCAGTAATACGTGATGTATGCTATAGATGCTCCTCAAGATCTGAATTTGTAGCTCTGGATCAATGTTCGTATCTCGTATCATACACTGCTATATATGCGTTCTCTTCACTACACATTCCTATGTACCAACCCTCTCGACCATTCCCTTCATGCTCTTTATTTATTCGACCAATCATCAGCAAGCAACCTCTTCGCTGACCAATCATCATCGAGGTAGCTGATTAAAAGTCAACCAATCCCCGCTCAGGAAAACTTCCTCTTTCTAACTCGTACAGAGGAAAATGACTAATTAATAACGGAAGTCACTTTTACTCATCGCTGGAACTCCTAATTACTGGTCATTCTTTGTTTTCCTACCTGACCAGTGCACTACACTCTTTGTGTCCTCTACCTCTTTTGTCGTCCAATTACCCACTCGCATCCTCACTACATGCATCTCACCCCCTTCCATTGTCTACCAATTTCCCCCTGCTTCCTCACTGCATGTGTCTCACCCCAACACACAAAAAGACGTACCTTTACCTTATGAATGGACTTGACCATGCCCCTTCCCCTCCATTGTCTACCGATTTCCCCCTGCTTCCTCACTGCCTGTGTCTCACCCCAACACACAAAAAGGTGTACCTTTACCGTATGAATGGACTTGACCATGTCCCTTCCCTTCCATTGTCTACCAATTTCCTCCTGAGCCATACCCTGTTGTTTGTGTCAGGCCACACCATCCTGTCTTGAATTTTCAGAGTCCACCATTTTGATCAAACAGGAAATACCGTGATAACAACTGTTTCCCTCTACATCATCATTGTGCTTCATCATCCCAAGACATAGGTTGTATATACTGCTATAGTACATGTATTTCGCAGTCTTACACTATAGAGGGGTAGTCACTCGCTGTTGATATCTTCATCGTGTGCACACCTCATTCCTTACGTAGCCTCTGAGTGATGTACACTTCCATTCTGCTCATGTGTGTTTATACCACCCTGAATGATGTACACCTCAATTCTGCTCATGTGTGTTTATACCACCCTGTATGATGTACACTTTAATTCTGCTCATGTGTGGAATATACATTGGAACTGCAAGCTTGTGCCTGGATACACTTTTGATCGCTGTGCATTACCATTCATCGCGGCTGGACACATCGTGTAAGTTAACATTGAGCATTATACAGCATTCTTCATCTTGAAAGCAAAACTGCTGTACACAATATTAGTGCAGCAATATCGCCAACAAAGTATGCCGATGCATATTCATGATTTCATTTCGTAAACAACACGCTCCCCCCCCCCCCTCCGGAAACGGGTTTGAGTCATATCGTCATAAACAGGAAAGTGACTAATTACTAACGGAAGTCACTTTCACTCATCACCGGAACTCCCAATTAGCGTTAATTAGTAGGTGTTAATTAATTCTCCCTGTCTATACAGACTACTATAACTACTCACGAGCATATCGACACGGTATGCATACCTTTGTACGATAGGTCAATCACAACAACCAGAAGCATGACTGTGTCATTGCGCAGATTATAGCGACAACCAGTGGTGCGAGCTGGTATTGGAATTGATGACGACTATGATGATGAAACAGCATTTATACAGCACCATTTATCTGTAGAAACATTCAAAGACGCTTCTCTAAATTCATTCGGCGTGACAGGTGAATTGAATACGTCGGTACGACATCCTGAAGCTTATGTATCTGTACAGATTTATTCACAATGAACTTCCTCTCTGACTGAGGGTTACTTTTCATGCTGTCGAACAGGGAGCGGTCACTATATGTACATGGAGGCCAGCGACGCCGAGTTCGGTGAAAAAGCTCGACTTATTTCTCCCGTCTTCAACGCCACCGATGTCGATGACGAAGACGAAGAGGTCGTCTCTGCTCGTGTAACGTTCTGGGTATACATGAACGGCGAGGAAATGGGCACCCTACGGCTGCTGAAGAAAGACGTTTCGCAGGCAAATCCTGAGCAGCTGCAACAAGTACTAGTCATCAATGGTATCCAAGGAAACCAGTGGGTTCGGAAGCAAGCCTATGTGAACTCTACGCGGAATTTCCACGTGAGTTTTTGTCTTGTTGGATTTCGCCAGTAACATCTAATAGGCCCTACATGTATAATCATACAATCAAGTCTCCCGGACCTGTCTGTAGCGGCCACCCACGGGAGAAGTGGCTCGTTATAGTGTATAGACAGGTGGCAGTTGTAGACAGGTTCTTGAACATGCTTTTTCTCTCTGAGGGGATTGGTTTTAGTGGCCGTACACGGCCAGGTGGCCGCAATAGACAGGTTTGACTGTACACTGTGAAGACAATGCCACCAGCATTCTTCGAAATGCCCAAGTGACTCCGTGGTAGTTTTCTTAATCGTCCCCTTTTGCAATGTTGCAGGTTACTGCCATTTTGGTGTATACATTTTTATAAACTTCCCTGATAAATCATCAATGTTAGAGACAGGACGGATCTTGATCCCCAAAATACTTGATATTTATTCAAAACTGAGGGTTCGCATACGTTGCAAAGCTTAATGTGGATGACCTGTCAGACAGTGGAACATAATCAAAAGACGTTAACATTTGAGGTTCGCAATTGATTAAAGATATGTGTATTATATCGTGTTGTGTAGAAATTATATAAACATATTGTATGCGTGCATCAAATGTTGTAACTGATAAGAATAGTAGGACTAATGACCTTAGCAATGGGATGTTTGATTGTCCCTATTAAAAGCGTGTACACTTTATGAGCAGTTCATCTGTTTGATATTTAATTTCATGCGTACTTTTTTTTTTCTCATTACCATTTTGCGATCATCAGATCGTGTTCGAAGCTATTCGTGGGGCAGCAACGACAAGTGATATCGCCATCGATGACGTAACCGTCGAGGATGATGTTGTCATCGAAGTAATAGTAACAGGTGAACAGAAAAAGAATCATATACATCATAATATGGACTTCATGTATTCTGACCTTTTTTTGAAAGGAATAGGTAGGTGTCCAAGTCTTATCAGTCCTGCAATGATTGCCTTACTTCTGAAAAAAGCTGAGATTACCGTTTTGCAAAGGCAGCACGCTATAAGCCAGTTCGGTGTTTCACTTTGATCATGAGCAGAAAAAAGGTTATCTGTACCAGCAGAGTATATTGTTTTTTAAATTCACTAAGATAAGCATCTGTGATGTGATGATTATTAAAGTGATCCTTATAAGTGGTGCTTCCCAGTACATCCACCGGACAGCAAAAGCGGTATCTGACAATATCAATAGAAAGAGATTGTTGATACATTCAATGCAAAATAATGAAATGGATGCTTTCCAAAATGCCAAGATCATTCTGGTCACGTGGTCTACGAATGTTCATCCTTTGTTTGAACATGACCCTGATGAAGTCCATGGATTGTTACGTTGGGCAAGCTTATGTCTTCTGTCGCTTGAAACTAGTGGAGTACCTAATCAAGTAAGAAAGAAGAAAGGCCATGTGCCCATGAGCTAACCCCGAACTGGTGTATTATTTCAGCACACGCACAAAGAGAGCTGCGAGTGTGTAATTTCATATATATATATATTTTTTTCAATATATATATAATTTGTTTCTGGTCAGTTTTCCCTTTCTTGTTTCAATTCATATTACAAAAAAAAAAAAAAAAAAGCTGCATCGCTTCGATGATCCCTCGCATTTATTCCAAAGTTGATTTACGTCCTTTGGGTCTATGTCAGGTTAATGTGTGTGTGTGTGGCACACATACACACACTATAGCTTCTGACCACACGAGCAAAGAGAGTTAAGGGTTTGGGACGAACTCCGTTCTAGGGCTTTCAATAGCTCAGTCGGTAGAGCACCGGTCTAGTAATCCGTAGGTCTCGGGTTCGAATCCCGATGGAAACCCATTTTCTTTGCTCAAAGTTTTCGCCATTTATTATTTGTTTCTGGTCAGTTTTCCCTTTCTTGTTTATATATATATATATATATATATATATATATATATATATATATAAATATATATATGAAATTCGGATTTTTTTTTCTTTTGTATATTTCTAGCTAATATATGTAGAAGCATGTTCCCACAACAGGAAAATGTATCAGAGTTAGTTTTCCCTTTCTTGTTTCAATATATATATATATATATATATATATATATATATATGAAATTCGGATTTTTTTTTTTTTGTATATTTCTAGCTAATATATGTAGAAACATGTTCCCACAACAGGAAAAATGTATCAGAGTTAATATTTGTTCCTTTTTATTTTGGGTGGTTTTAAGACAAGTTTTATATCTATACAGTTGAAATACGAGACTTATGTCATTTCTGTATATGGAATGAAGAAGAAATTGTGAAAGCGTGTCATCGTCAGCTGGCTGATTTGAATTTTAATGAGAAGTGGCCGAGAAATGTTTTCTGGGAAAAAAAAAAACATGTGAAATTTCAAAATGTCATATCTTCCTTGTTTCTTATCCGATTTTTGTCATTGTTGTATCGGTCTGTAGGAATTATTTTTCTTTTCCTTTCGAAGTTAATATTTTTGAGTGGATTTTTTTCTTGAAACTCAAACGAGAGTCAAGGCCTGGAATTATTAACTCATTGAGTCCTGGAATAGGCCTAACTCTGCATAGCCGTTTTGTGTAGAAAGGCTATCTGAAAAAAGGGCTTCTTTATCAGCAAGCAGGTAGTGAAAAAATGTCTTTGAGATGGAACTGGTTAAATCAGAGAAACATACAGACATTGCCAATCTGAAGGTGAATTATAAGATTTAAATTATTTTAGAATATGATGCCAGATCACTTCATACTAAAGCAATTTTAGAGGCTTTTCCATATTCTATAAGGGAAACAAACAGTGGCATGTGCCCTAAAGTCTGCTACTGTAAAGGTTGTTTCATTTCAAATACGAACTATACGAATAAAAACATGGATAACTTTAAAAGACAGCACTAAATGTGGTGTCTGGGACTATAGGTGTCGAACCTCATACGAAAGGTTATTAATATTGTTTTGGTTCAAATCATTTTAGCTCCACCGCCTCTTGAAGAGTTTAACTGCACCTTCGAAGGAGATGTCCCCTGCGGCTTCCGACAGATGAACGACGATAATTTCAACGTGGTAAAGCAAGTTGCCGGGGAGAATGGAAACCCGCATAGCAGTCAGAAAGATCACAGTTTAGGCACTGCAGCAGGTAGGGTCTTACATAATCTGAAGACGTTATGGATATTATGTATTTTTTGTAGAATAGACTATTATGACATCCTTTACTTTCCTTTCTTGGTCGTGACTTAAATTTGTACAGTTTAAACGAAGCTCAGACGAGAAGATTACTTACTTGTTTCCTTCATTGCTCTGACTAACTATGTTCTCGCGGTTCTCAAGTCTCTGCATTGGTGTTAGAACTTTCTATACTTTTTGTAATGCAAATGTTTTATGTAAGTATTAAGCCTTTCTGATCTGCCACGTTATCAGTCACTTAACCCTAACTAGGCCGGGCTATTTAGGTAGTTGATAGAGCCGGGGGGCCTCCCAGGCCCCCCTCCAGATCTCGGCCGTCGACCGCGTGATCGCGACGAAAATTGGCACACACATTGCCTATGATGTAATCTAAGATACCATGAAGTTAATTTTTCAAAAAGTTATCATTTATGCTAAATTATGCTAATTTATGCATAATGATGTATGAAAACAGACTATTTGGTATATATCAAAAAATAAAGCTCAAAACAGGCACATTTTTTGTGTAAATATTCTTTTTAGTGTCCTTAGCAAAAAAAATTTGTAAAAAAATTGTGATATCAGAAAAATTCTTAAATATTTTATTGTTTTTTGAATTGCTGATGTATTTCTTTGTTTTTTCGACGTTATGTTTTTCATTGTTTTTTCGATGAAATTTGTCCGCGACATCGCTCCGAACAAGAAAATATGTTATTCATTGATTTTAATCAATAAAACACCAAAATAATCATGATTATATGAAATTTACCTGTAAGCACAGTTTGCATTGAAATTGTACACGAATTCACGTTTTTGAGCAATTTTTGGTCTGACATGCATGTACATATTTATGCGTAACTTCGGAACCGCGCGCCCGGGCGATTGCGATACATCGCGCGGAACGTCGGGGGGGGGGGGGGGGGCCTCGGAGATCCCTCCCCCCCCCCCCCCCCCCCTCCCCCCCTCCCCCCCGGCCTAGTTAGGGTTAATCAGTCACGACAAGTTCTGGGCAGTTTCTTTAGAAATGCCAGTGGTATTTATCAAAAAACAACCTAGTATTATATCAAACCCTCGTTCCTGAATGATGATGATGATAATAATGATAATGATGATAATAATAATGATGAAGATAATGATAATAATGATAATATATAATAATAATAATAATAATAATAATAATAATAATGATAATGATAATAATAAAGATAAGGTCTAATTTACCCAGGGTAGCCTCTTCAGTGTTGCCACTGTTCTACCAGAGGGCCCTGCCATTATTATTACCCTAGCGCTGCCAGGTACCCAATTGTTCACCTGGGTCGAGTTGGACATAGTGGGTAAAAACATTTTGTCCAAGGACATAAGCACTGGGCTAGATTCGAACTCGGGCCCTCCGATCAGGAGTCGGTAGTCTTATCCATCATGCCACAGTGCCCCCAAAATCATGATTAAAAAGCCTAGTGACGAACACCCCCTATGTTCCTCTGTGAAGACTGAGTACTTTTTCTTGTTACCGTGGTGACACATTCGATTCACTTGGTAAAGACTACGACGCGTGTCTACAAAACTCGATATTTATTTATTTCATATCTTAGCAATTTCTGAACCATTTTTCTTAAAACAAACGTCACCTGTGTGTGAAATTGATAATTTCTCATCAGTATGTAGTAATCATGTTCCGGCTAACAAAGTGGTTACATATCCGAAGGGGTATCTTAGCCACAACTTTAAATTGACCAATATTTCAAGAGTTCATTTTTTTGTATTTAATCCGTGTGTGTGTGTGTGTGTGTGTGTGTGTGTGTGTGTGGGTGGTGGTGGTGGTGGTGGTGGTGTGTGTGTGTGTGTGTGTGTATCTGTGTACTCCTACTCCTATACGATGGGTATAGCTCTTGATTACTGATTTTTACCCTGCAGGAACGTACTCATCAGTTGATAGATATCGCCCATATTCTTATTGGTCCAGCTATGCACGATCCTCTAATTCTCATCATCCCGGCGAAAAAGCGAGGATTATCTCGCCGATGCTATCCGGCGTGGAGGAGGGTGAGGATCCCGCTTGTCTGCTCTTCTGGTACCACATGCATGGCGACGATGTAGGGGAGCTTTCGGTAAGAAACACTCGCGGTTAGAGGCCCGTTAGTACATCAATCACCCGCTGTAGAGAATAGCACTTGTTTGATAAACTTATAGTACTTTGAATTCATTTTGTTGCCTCCACCAAGGAAGGAGTTGGTTTGTATGTCTGTTTGCAAAGTAACTTAAAGGCCCGAATTCTTGAGGGTGGCACAAATTTTAAACCATGGTTTATGCAAATTTCTTCTGCGTAAATACGATTGAAAGATAGCGTCCGTCAACAGACGACCAGTGACAACAAACGTGCATTGATACACCCTGGATGGTCTAAATACCACACGGTCTATGGTTAAAGCAGGTTCAAACCACCTTCGTGAATTCGACGCAAATGATTTTTAACGGATTTTAATGAACCTGCAGGAAGATCTGATAATGACACAAGGATTAGATGATTACATTTTTGTTGTTATCCGGGTTTTTTTTATGTAGTTTTGATGATTTGTTTTCTCTAACCTTTTTGCAGATAGTGTTAATGAATGTGGAAGTTCAGGCCGAGCGTATCGTGAGGTTTGCATACGCGCACTAAGTGCGTGTTCTGCGCGGACGAGCGGAGCGCAGCCCCGAAGTGAAGGTTCTTTTTTGGAGGCACCGAGGCTTTTAGTTTCCCCAGAAACTCGAAATTAGGCAACGTGTATATGTTTTATATTTTAGATCAAAAAAAAAAAAAAGCAAAAGAAGGGGGAAATGGGGAAATGCGAAGCGAGAAGTCGTGTTGTGGGTGCGATGTTGTGAAGGGGAACTCTAGTAAGCAGCGCAAGAGATCAGGCTGCTTTGTGATGTTTGTTTTGTTAAAAAAAAATTATATTTCACAGAGTGACGTTAGGAAGCAGTGCGCAATGCCAGAATTGCTTTATGACGTCTTAGTTGCTTTGTAAGAAATTGAAACATTTCACAGACTGACGTACGAAGCAGTCTGTGCGCAATATCAAAATTGCATTGTGACGTCACAATTGTTTTGGTAGAAATTGTTATACTAGTATTTCTCAGAATGACTGCACGACCGCAGTGCGCCATGTCAGAATTGCTTTGTGATGTCAGAATTGTTTGTTATTCTTGAAGATGCGCACAATTTCAGAATTGCTTTGTGACATCATTTTGGAGTGCAAATAATACTTCATGAGTGTCAAACATGCCGACACTCTGACATAGCTGGAAATACTAGTTCCTATTTTAAACCACGCGCAGCCCTTTCAACCAATCACTAAAGGGTACATTTTTGATCCAAAATATAATGTATATAGTAGCTAGAAGCTGATGACGTAAACAAAAGGCTTCAGCATTGAAAATGAGCTGGTTTCTGACATTTCGCTGATCAAACAATCGCATTGGTTTGGTGTATAGAAACACACTGATGATGTTGAGCTGCGATGTCTATTCCCCCGTAGGTTTATATCAAGAACGAAACGTCGGAAGGGCTTGGCAATCCTGTTTGGTACCTCTCCGGTGAGCGTGGTCAGGTGTGGCGACCGGCTGAGATTAGAATCAACGAGCTGCAACACTTTCAGGTGAAGTACTTGGCATGAACGACTCCATTACTCATGACAGCATGACATTGTCTGTTAAAATTACATTTTAGAGCTAACGCTGTTTCTCATTGAAGGATACAAGAAGGATCTTAAGGAAACCACGTCTGATTGAACGCCAATCTTAACGCAGACATAGCAATATTCGTAGAGCATTTTAGTAAGAAACAAAATCTCTCAAAAGTTATAGACCGCCATGCAGCAAAATGTGTATGGACAGTGGCATAGACAGCTTCAGCATGATTTTAGACTTAGCCCTATCTTACACTGAAATTATGTGCAAATCCAGTGCAAATAGTGTTTTTTTTTTCTTTTTGGTTAAATTGATATTTATTAGAAATTATAAATTATTCCACCTTTAAATCATTTAAGTCAATTGGTTTTATTGTAGATAAGCCTAAAAAAGTGTCTTGCACCAGATTTTGGCTTAAAAAAAAAACAAACCCCAAATAATAAGCACAAAAGGTTAAAAAAACCCCCGAAGGTACAGGACTCCTACTCCTTGCATTTGGTACTATAATTCTGTAACACGGGAAGGCCTCGTCACAAGGCTTCTCGACTTTCTTGGTTAAAGTCTCGGGCAATTTTTGAGACAAAATTTGCAACGTCCGCACTAATAAGCCACGCCCATTTCTGTAATTGCATGTCACCCCAATACGGGCATAATTTTATGATTTTGTGCACATTTTCTATGGAAACCAGTGCTTTCTCATGAAACTCATAAAAGCCTGGTTATTTTTACTGTTAGTTACTTTGATTGAATAATTGTATGTTGATTATGATAGAAAAGTGGTCAGTGACAATTTCAGATAAAAAAGAAATAAAGAAAATATAGAATAACATAGAAGTACTTAAAGTATGAAAACAATATGATACTTATATGAATTAGAATTGTATTTGTAGTGGATGCAAAGATAGAATAAGTAATAAGAATGTTTTCAAAACCAATTACATTAAAAAAATCACAATTCACGAGAATTATTGCATAGCAAAGCAGGCATAAATTCTACACAGGTGAAGCTACTTTTGGTCTCGGGTTTTTGTTTGAACATAACGAGGAATATCTGATCATTTTTCTTGCTTGTTTGTTGTTGTTGTTGTTGTTTTTTAGATCGTCTTCGAGTTTACAGCCGGTCAGTTTGAAAATATGGCAATTGACGACATAAGTGTGACTCGAACCACATGCCCAGGAGAACGTAAGTCCGTTATTCTTTCTCGCTTCACTCTTTTATCTCTGTCCATCTCTTAGTCTTGCTTTTAAGTCAGCTTCCATTACTGATTTTGCTTCCAAAAATATTAACGCTTTCTAAAGAAAGAAGTAACAGGTTGAGGTGGGTGGTCATGCAGACGCTTTCGCTAAACGCAGCAATTCCGTTGCGTCTTTTTTCGGAGGGCACATTCTATGGAAGGGCTAAAGTTAATTAAAATGATCTAGAAACCAGGCTATCTATCTCTCTATGTCTCTTTCTCAGCGGAATAATATTGCCTCATTTAGTCGTAGCCAGTCGTCTTATGGCTATGTAGCACTGTTAGTTTCTGGGATCATTCGTTGACCACCAAAATATTTCTGTTAGTATTGCGTGGCAAACAACAATTTTCCATCATGTTCTTGTCTTTATATGTTATAATGTCATCAATGTCGTGATATCACAATACACTGTACCACACATTATTTGAGTGATGGGCATAATGCATTGATATAAAGAAAAACGTCAATATACGCACTGTGCATTATTCTGGGACATTTTATTGAAAGTGGTACAGACTACCACTTTCAACTTTGGTACAAAGTCGTACAAAAGGCAAATTAACTTTATTGTTTCTGTTCGATCAGATCCTGTGGCTCTAGAGCCGACTGTTAGTTGTGACTTTAGCGAGGCTGAGCTGTGTTACTACACTCATGATCCCACGAGCGAATCGTCATGGCAATGGACGAACCGTGCCACTGATAGCTCTTTCACAGGACCAACACAAGACCACACGCGTGGGGATGAGCTAGGTGAGTTGTGTTACCATGGCAACAGTACAGTAGGCAGTCATTTTCTGTATATTTCTCGTTATGATCCGAAAATGTTTTCAACTTATATCAACAATTCAGAGAGTCCTGTGTATTCTTATGATTTCTTGTTCCATTGACTGGTTGTAAACCTGGCCCTATTGAAACCCTCATACACGGTTTGGACGCCGGAAGTTTCCGGGTTTTTTTTAATGATAAACACAAATTGAATGGCAATTTATCTTCACACTCATAAGAGGTGTAACAGACTGTCCTAACTGACGTCAAACTAAACTATCCTCCAAGATACCACTTTTTCTTACGATGCATCTTGTTTGAAATAATTAAAAAATAGAAATGTTCACTTACCTTATCTTTTCTTCAACAACAACAACAACAACAACAACAACAACAACAGCAACCAAAAAAAAAAAAAAAAAAAAACCCGACAACAAAAACAGCTTTTGCCGAAAATAGTTCTGTTCAAAGCTAATGCACTGCTAATAGTGCTATATTCTGCACTCTTCACCTGTAGGTTTCTACGTGCATCTGGACAGTAACGGCCACAGGGCGGGGAGCAAGGCGCGCCTAATCTCGCCCATCATTGAAGAACAGTTACGGCCCTCCTGTCTCGTCTTCTGGTATCACATGTACGGCAGCCATATTGGTAAACTGAATGTCTACGCCAAGGTGAACGGCAGCGCCCTCCCTCGTCGACCCGTTTGGCAGATGACTGGTAACCAGGGACAACGGTGGCATAGAGCCTCCGTGGAGCTGTCGACTGTGAGGCGCAAATTTTTCGTGAGTGAATCTAAAAAGAGTAAGAATGTACCCTTTGAATGCTACAAGTCCATTTACACTTGGCGATATTAAAGCTATATCCTATTCAGTCATTCATTCAAACTGTTTCCAAAATGATCTTTGTCTTGGGGTTAACATGTCGAATCGGTGTGCAGATGTTTCTTGTTCTGCATGCTGCATGAGTATTTTGCGGTTATAAAGGTTGAACATTAATTTTTCAATGCTTTGTCAGGTGGTGTTTGAGGGCGTCCTAGGTCCAGACTACCGGAGTGATATTGCTCTCGACGACGTGCAATTCTACCCAAACTCGGTGTGTGCAAAGTGTAAGTATTCCAGGATTTTCTTTTCATTTATGGCAACATACAGAATTTATTCATTTGCAGAATTTCCCATTCCCCTTTAAAAGAACAACACAAAATCATACAACCTAAAGCCCAAGACCAGGAAAACTAAAACAAAAATATAACCTGAAAAATAACTGTTCTCTGGGAATGGCTTTAGTTGGTACACTGCAAAAAGTCCGGTGTTAAATATGAAACACCGAGCTGGTGTTAAATTTCCGGTGCTCATTCATGGTGTTAGATTAACACCTCCGGGTGTCATTTCAAAATTTAAAATTGTTTTTTGAATAGTTTCTTAGTTACTGCACTTCTTGTTAATTTTGAACTTCAACAAGACGATAAAGAATTTTCCGATAAAGTACTTGATTTTTGAAAAAATGTGTAAACGCATTTACACCACAGTAACACCAGTTGGTGTGGTCCCCTATTGAAGCTAGACGGGTGTTATACCATTGAAATTAACACCACCAATATCAAATCAACACCATGCGGTGTCATTATTGAATTAACTCTAGCGCAGTGTCAAAAATATCACCAGCCACAGTGTCAAATTAACACCACGAAGTGCCAGGCGAACACTTTTTTAATACCGTCACAATACATTTTCAACACCTGTGGGTGTGGTCCTTTATTGAAGTTTGATCGGTGTTAGATTTAACACCCATGGTGTTAAATCTAACACCGATGTTTTTACAGTGTATATGGTATGTCGTTAGGTCTGTGTCATGGTAAAAGGCCACTTTCCTGCGAATATACGTAAGACTTTTTACAGCAACGCTTTCAGCCGGGAATGACCCATTTCAATATAAGATGGTGGGGAAGGGTGGAAACAAATAATCGATTAACTTCATGAAATGGCCAGGAGTCAAGGTCAGGGGTTACCGAAATATATATGTATATATATATATATATATATATATATATATCATATATGATGTCTGTTATAATATTTTATATGTACACACACACACACACACACATATATATATAATTATATTATCTCAAAGGTCCTATTCTGGCAGTAACTTTCGTAACGGAAGCTCGCAGGAGAGAAACATTGTATAGTTTGAAATACAGTATTTTTTCTTCTTTCGTTTGAAGCAGCTATAAGCAGTGTCACAAATCCTTTGAACTTAGCTCACGGTGTGGGTATTTGGGTTTTCGAGGTCTAGGTTGTTGGGTGCAGAGAAAAGAGTGGGGCTCGCGTGGATGATGTGATGACCAGCCTGTTCCAAGGCACCACATGGGCAGGCTGTGGAATCGTGTAGTTCTTTGTATTGGGGTTCTAGTTTCGTTCATTCGAGGTTATTACGTAGGGGTTCTCTGCTTTGAAATATATCTATTATCTAATATTATCTATTGATGACCTCAATAGTGATGGTTACAGTGGTGACGCCATGGTGATGATTTTGATATTGATGATGATGATAATGATGATAAGAATAAGAAAAGTGCAGATGATTATTCATGATTTTATTGCCGATGAGACAAACAGTCACGGAAATGATGGTAGTGATAATAACATTAGTGTTCATGCGTATGTTTTACACAGGTCGATGGCAACTGACCAGTGAGAATCACCCTCTCATATTTTTTTTCAGGTTTTTATTTTTTTTTAATCGTTTTGAGGGAACCGAATTGTGTGTGTGAGTTGTTTGTGTCATTGTGCTTGCTCCTAGTCTCAACGGAAGCGCCGCCAGTCACTACTCTGCCTCCTTCTGTGGAAACCTTCCGATGCGACTTTGAGACGGACGACTGTGGTTTCACGCAGGCGACAGATGACATCATGGATTGGTCACGTGGGACTGTCAGCCAATTCCTTCGAGAACTGAATGGTGATTGGAGGTTCGATAATAGATACACACTGTCATGGGGCGGTTATAGGCGCCAGCTCCGGGGACCGACGATCGATAAAACGACAAATAGCGAGGATGGTAAGTTGCTGTGACGCTTATACGACTTCCGGATGGTAGCTTTTATTCGTTGGATCATTCTACACCAGCTACCTATGTAGGAAAAAGCATGGGACATTAATTCCTTGTGCTTCGAGTTACATATTTCTTTTTTTTTTTCGTAGATGCTGTATGTTGATTTGACGCTGATTTAGAACATAGGAATTTCGTATTTTTCAATATCGAGATACAGCTCTGTATCTATGAGGTTGATTTTCGCTATCTGACATTTAGTCAACGTCCAGTCCAGAGAATCATAGCATTTTATGTATATAAATGTAAATATGAATATAAATATAAATATAAATATGAATATATATATATATATATATATATATATATATTTATATATAACTGAAACAGTGTGATCCGCCTTGTGAATTTGTAAAAAACAGCTTAGCATTTCTCTCCTCCCTTCTCCCCCCCCCCTCCGAATCTAAACTTCTGATTACAAGACAATGTAGTCCGTGGGTTAAAGGGGAAGTCCAGTCCAACTTTAAGATAGTCTGATAAGAAAGATTCAAATGTTACGGATTCAACGGTAAAATTTTGCTCGAAATCGGATGAAAAATAAGGAAGTTATGACATTTTGAAGTTTCGCTAATTTTTTAGAAAACGGTTCTTGAACGGTCAATATGAATATGCAAATAGCAATGTGGGCATACCCTCACAACTTGCCATATAGTTTGCACATAAAAAACTTGAAATTTCCAGTTTTTCATTCAAAGGCAATTATGCCCGAGGCTCAAATCCAGATATATCTCACTGATCGCTGTTCTGAAGTTATTCAACCATGAATAACATCATGTTTCATACTTCAATGACAGAAACATTGAATTTTCGTCATTTTTTTTTTGTACACGATCAATGAAAAATTGTGAGGTTGTGACATGGTCAGCTCACTTATTTGCATATTCATTTTCACTGTGCAAGAAATGTTTTGCAGAAATTAGCAAAACTTCAAAATTTCATTACTTCCTTATTTTTATCCGATTTCAATCAATTTTTACCAATGAACTCGTAAGGTTTTACTTTTTTTATCAGACTAACTTATTTTTAATTTTGGACTTGATATCCTCTTTTAGGTGTATCCGCAATACGCAGGTATGATCGCAGGGAAATTCCTTTTTTTCTGCTATTTTAACCCCGCCGGCAAAAGGAATGGAGAAAAAATTACTTAAGTCTAAAAAAAAAAAAAGTCGAGAACAAAAAAAAACAAAACAAAACAAAAACTGCGCGCGTGGACGCTCTGAAAAGTTCTGAATTTGTCTTTCCTTTCATTCTGTTTTTGTTTTTGTTTTTTTTAAATAACAAGTCGACATTCTAAAAGTTGAAGTCAACATGTTTTTCCGATCCCATACATACACTGTATTGAGTAACGGGAGGTTTATCGCATTTTGATGCCGAGGAGAGTGGAGTGTTTAGATGAAATGTTTTGTTTTTTTTTTTGGGGGGGGGGGGGGGGGGGGAGACGGCAAGAGGAAACTAGGAATGTCACTTTCCAGCCGTGACTGCAGCTGGGAACGCTCGTGGTATAAGAGATGAAAGATCCATGTCAAAGGTCACTGAGATTTTGCTTGTAAAAAAAAAATATATATATTACAGCTATTACAGCTGCACTGAAAATCAATCCAGCAGGAATAAGATACACGGTATTCTTTTGTGCAGAGGAATGCAAGGTCGATCATGAACGTCAAGGGTCAAGATTGGTAAACTGCAACATTATCTCAATCAGAGCAAACTTTGCGATGGAATGTGGATTTCGCATGTGAAAGCGGGAGTATGAATCCCCGCTTTTAACAGAGCTTTCTAAGCTAGAGTAACCGCGACAATATCCGTTTAGGGTCCGGGTAATATTTAGCTCACCTGAGCCGAAGGCTCAAGCCAGCTATTGCGATCGCTCTTTTATCTCCGGCGTCCGTCGTGCGTTGTCCGCCGTCCGTTGTCCGCCGTCCGTCGTCCGTCGTCCGTCATCCGTCGTGCGTGGTACGTCGTACTTTTTCCATTTTCATCCTCTTCTTGAAAATTCCATGACGGATTTTCACCAACTTGGCAGGTACCATTGTTTAAATGGGCACCATGCCCCACCTGGGGACTCCCAGAGGAGGCCCAACCCACCCCCTCCCCCGAAAAAAAAATGAGGAGTCTTTAAAAGTCTTCTTATCTAGATTCATTTGAAACATTACTTCAAAATTAATGCGTTAAACCTAAACCTTCCATCATTTACCATAATTTATACTCTGTTATTCAAATACAACGTTTATTCTATTATAACTTCTTGGTTTCGTAACATGATTCACCATTTTTATAATCATTAATACAAAATGAATTGAGTTTACCACCATAGGTGAGTTTTCCACATTAAAATGCAGGATGAAGACTCTTCCAATACAAACTTGGTGTCAGCTAGGGCCAATAGAAGACAAGGATTTGTTGCACGTCTTGAAACAGAATAACATGAGGCGAAAATGATGATGGCTGCTTAACTAAAATTTCAGACTTGACACGAACTCAATGACAACTTAACGGGCTGAAAGCAAAGAACTTGATGACCAGACGTTTAGAGTGGACGGCTATTTTATACCGTGCCCAACGTAGCACTTTGGGCGTGGCACAGAAAAGCTACCACCGATGCTACAGGGTAACCCTTTGAATCCCTATCCACATACGCGAAACATCTTAATACAAAATTGAGGTAACGAAAGGGCAATAGCGAATTTTCGTAAGCACGACGCGGCCGGTAGTTGAGCGTGATTTGTGCAAAATTTGCTTCTGTGCATGATCAAATCCGAGAAACGTCCCGTCCTCGGGAAAACGAGTAGGGTGCTCGGCCAAAATAGCGTTCGGTCGCGATGCTGGGCAGGATTGAGCCAGCTAGCCTGCCAGCCAATCAGCGATCTTGTCCCCACGCCTCCCGTCCTAACAGGAAAGCGAAACAGCTTAGATATGGGGACGGGAGTCCGAGTACGGGGACTGTCACAGCAGATTGCTTCCGCGTATTCACGGTCTTCTCGTCGTGTAGCGAAAACTCCCTAATATCAGCGATACGCGTACGTCAGCATCTGATTTGCATACATTACTATGGTAACATGCACCATGAAAAGGATAGTTTCAAAAGAATAGATTCCAGATGATCGCCACATAAACATGCGGTTACCTGTGCTAGCTTTCACCCGCGAAGGCAAAAGGAAACAAATTTGGACACTGTTTACTGGAGAAGGATCGAACCAACCTGGGAAATAAAATAAATGACAATTTCGAAGTTTACTGATGACAGTAAATATTATTGACCAAATGTTGTTTCTGTCTAGGTTATAATTTTTCCTTTTCTTCTTCTTTTTAGTGATGATTTTCCAAATTTGAATTCTTCGATATATATATAGGCCTAATGGTGTTTCACAGTCCTGGTTGTGTAGTCAAACCTTTGATACTACAATAACTGATTGCGATTTTGTTTTTACCTTTATACCAGGATATATTTTAGCAGCGAGCAACCGACGATATAATCCATACCATCGTCAGTTCGACAGCACGAGAGTAATATCTCCTCTCATAGCACCTTCCTCTCAACCTCGCTGTCTGCAATTCTTCGCTTACAAGGAAAAGAGGGGCTTTGTGAACGTGTACCTGCGAGAGTACGGCGAGACGAGAACTATCGACCCAGAATTCGCCTACTATTGGAGGATGAACTGGTGGCCAAACGTGCGAGTGGATATCCCGGCCTCTGAAAGACCATTCAATGTAAATATTACGAAGACTGCACAGCTCTTCCGCCTCACCATCCCCTCTCCCTCCCCCACAAGGGGTTCATCCCACGAGACTAACACCCACGAGTCATACAGCCCACGAGTTCAACATTCACGAGTGATTCATAAGCCATACAGCCCACGAAGCATACAGCCAATGCACCACAACTTCGACAATAGGCAAATAAAGGCAATAATTTCGACACCAAGCAGAACAGCCCACGATTTCGACAATATAAAACACGGAGCTTAATATGTCGGTCTCTTGGGCCTTATTTGCTTAATGTCGAACTTATGGGTTGCATGACTCAGGGGCTGTGTCTCTCTTTGGCTGTATGATTCATGGGTGTCGAACACTTGACGTGCATCCCCACAAAAACTAGTGACAACATGATGTATAGCTTTGATAGTTTTTGAAGTATAAGGGGATGACCTTTTCTATTCATGTGCGTGTGTAAATGCCTACACAGGAAGAAAACAAAAATTAAACATTCGAGGTATTTTATACAGTAAAAGTTTGGGACATGTCACAGTTTAGGAAGTACCAAACATCATTTATTTTTGTTCTTCATGTTAAAAAACTATCAATCAGAGCTTTCTGGGCCACCAATAGTATCTCTAGTGTGACCTAGCATCCACTATACAACTACTAGTATTTCGTTTTTAAAGTATTTTGCAAACTTTCTTTGTGTGTGTGTGAACTTAAACATGAACTTTTCCTGTTCCTCTTTCTTTGAATAGATTATCTTCGAAGCCATGATTCCCTGGCCATATTCTGGTGGAATGATAACTGCAATTGATGATGTTCGTGTATATTATGGAACTTGCAAGAGACGACCGGGTAAGAATGTCCCCATCGCTAAATGAGAAGATTTAAAACCAGGGACGGGGATATGGAGGGGGGGGGGGGGGGGGGGGGAGGTTACCTCTCCCCTCGTGTTCCACTTTTAGGGGGGGGGGGAGGATTAAAGGAATTTAACCCTATTCTAACTGGGCTATTTGAGACCAAGTTTTTACGGGGGGGGGGGGGGGGGGAGTCAATTTGACACCCCCCTTCCCCTTCAAATCTCGGCCGCCGATGGTGCGATCGCTCCAAAATTTTGCCTGAACTTAGAGCCGGATGTCAACTACAAGATTACAAACAATAGTGATTTTTTTATTTTCAGTTAATTATGCAAATTTATGATTGCAATCATATTTTCCGTTTAATTCCTTTAAAAAAGCTGAAGGATTGCTCATTTTGTGTGTGTGTCAGAATTCCTCAAGACACAGAGAACAATTTTCTTGCAAAAAATAACGTAATAAAAATTAATTTCTTTTGTTTTCATTGCTTTTTTATTTCTTATGTATTTTACTGTTTTTTGACATTTTTTTTCTATCGTGTGTGTTTTATTTCCAAAATTTGTTGCATTGCAGACACTTTTTCAATCTTATCTGCATTAGAATCAATTAATTTCAATGATTAAAAGTTGAAATAATCTAATTTATATCAATTTAACAAAACAACACAATTTGCATTGGATTTGCAGACAATGTCACAAATTTGAGTTGTTTTCGGGCTGACATGCATATGCAAAACATTACGTAACTTTAGAATGGTGTACCCGGACGTCGCAAATTGGGTCTTGCAAATGTGGCGGCAAAATCTGTGCGCGTCGCGGAATTATCGCGCGAACAGGAATGACATGAAACGAATTTGAATGATGAAAGAATTGATATGAGCCAAGCATTGACGAAAATTGTTTGAATTTGAACGCCTTCTCGTTGATCCGAATGCACATCTGATGAAATTGCATGGGAAAACCGATATTATGTTGTTCATGCATTTTCCTTGTTCAATTTTGTTCACGAAAAAGTTGAAGAAACCAATAAATGAAATGAAATGAAATTTTCAACGTCATTTTCGTCATCCATCAATATGATTCATTCAAAGAGCAAGACGGGTCTTGTGACTTTGAAGATGGGATGTGTGGCTACCGAAAGCGTCAGTGGATCCGGCACAGCGGAGAAACACCCTCCAAGGGAACCGGACCTTACGCTGATCACACTTTTGGGAACGCAACAGGTTAGATTTCTCAATATTGTAAGAACATAAAATATTTTAAAAAAAGATACTTAGGCCCTATGTGTAAGACTGTACATTAAGATTGAAGTTAGTACTCTTCAGTGAAAAGAACAGTTTTTCAAAAGAAAAGAAAGACAAGGAAATTGATTATTATAGTCTTGTATTTTAAGAAATGTCAAATTCAAATCCTGTGTTTTCGAAATGAAAAACGCATTTAATGTATCACAATACGAGACAATTACAAGTATTTTAGTCAAATTATGTACGGCTTAAGTACTGTACCACCAGAGGCAGAATGTAAACCCAAATAATTATGTTAAAGGGATAGTACAGTTTTGGTGGAGATGAGAATTGGGTTTTTAACTTTTTGCGAGATACCAAGAAAACACTTATGATATAGTACAGAACATACCATTTTAAGAGGAGTTCAAAGTTTATTTGACGAAGATCGGTTTTGGAATGACTGAAACATCAAAAAACTAAGTAAAACAAAGCGATCGTAATAAAGTGTGGGTCCCACACTTTATTAGAATCGCTCTTTTTTGATATCTCAGCCATTTCAAAACCAATTTTCATCAAATAAATGTTGAATTCCTCATAGAATTACATACATTTTATAAGAGGTTTCTCATTATCTCACCAAAAAATGTTAGAAACCTGAAATTAGGTCTCAACAATAACTGTACAATCCCTTTAATAATTGGGGAGCCGTGACCTCTTTTTTCATATTGCGCCAGGACTGTAATGTTAATGTAAGTGATTGTTCGTTTTTCAATTTAAGTTGTTTTGTGATAGCTTCTTCATGTTTTGATATATCTTTATGCTGTTTTTTTAATGATCGCACTGCTCAGTCGGGTAAGGACATCTGGACGGTTTCCTTGACAACCATCCCTCTTGTCTTGACAAAGGAATGTGAAAACCTCCCTTGTATGGAACGATAATGCCTCTATAGTGCATAAACGGTTCCATGATACTTGCTCCTGCTACAATTGCTCTTGTGAAATATCTGCGCGCTATTGGATAAAGCTCAACATGAATTCTACCGAAAAACATTGCCCCAACCCTAATCCTAATCCTCATATGAAGCTAAACCTAAAACCCTATCAAATTGATATGATGAACGACGCAAATAGAAAATTGAATGAGGTGCAGGAATGGTGTATTGTAAATAAATTAACTATTAACTTGAAGAAAACAAATTATATGATTATTAAAGGACCAAGACAACCAATTGCAATTAAAGGTGTGTTAACGGTTTCTGAAACGGTTATAGAAAGAGTACATGTAGCATCTTTTGTAGGAATCCAAATTGATGAGAACTTGATGTGGAAGGATCAGATTCAGTGTATCAACAAATACATCAGGAGCAAAATTGATACTTTGTTCCAAGGCATGTTCATGCTTTGATATGCATTCTTTATACAATCACATATACTTTATGGAATTGAAGTATGGGGAAGTACTTACAGAAGCCACTTAAATTGTGTATTTTTAGCACAAAAAAATGGCCGTGAGAGCAATTACATTTTCCCTCTTAAGAACAACTTCTAGGCCATTATTCACCAGTTTAGGGGTGTTAGATGTTTTTGATCTGCATAAGCTTGCAGTGTCAACCTTTTATATGATCTACACAAGGGAAATTCACCACATTCTGTAACGCAATATTATGAGCCAGTCGGGTCAAAGTTTTGGAATAGTTTGCCCAAAAATGTTCAAGAGGAAAGAACAAGATCTTCATTTCGAAATGCCTAAAAAATCACTTGTTTAATGAAGTTTAGTGATGAAAAGAATATTTAGTGTTTAGTTTAATGTACTTTTATAGTACAGTTACTTTAAAAGAGTAGACCTTGCAATAAGTAGCTTAACCCTATTCTAACTGAGGGGGGGGGGGGGTGTCAATTTGACCCCCCCCCCCTCGACATTTCGCGCCACGATTCCGCAACGCGCAAAGATTTTGCCGCGTCGTTTTAGGACTCTTTTCATTGAAGTCCCCCGCAAATTTTGAGACCAAATTTGCGACGTCCGGGTACACCGTTCTGAAGTTACGTAATGTTTTGCGTATGCATGTCAACCCGAAAACAGCTCAAAGTCATGATATCGTGTGCAAATCCAATGCAAATTTAATGTTTTTTTTTTTGTTGAATTGATATAAATTAGATTATTCCAACTTTTAACCATTGAAATTAATCAATTTTAATGTAGATAAGCTTAAAAAAGTCCCTGCAACAAATTTTGGCCAAAAAACAATGAAATACATAAGAAATTAACAAAACAATAAAAAACAAAAGAAACTGCTTTTGATTGTGCTATTTTTTACAAGAAAATTGTTAAATGTGTCGTGAGGAACTCTTCCACAAAAATTTAGCAATCATTCAGTCTATTTAATGGAGTTATAGGTGAAAATATGATTTCAGCGTAAATTTGCATAATTGATTTTGCGGTAATCGTAGTTGACATACGCGTTCAGAAAATTTTGCGGCGATCGCGCGATCGGCGACCGAGATCTGAAGGGGGGGGGGGGTCAAATTAACCCCCCCCCCCCCCAGTAAAAACTTGGTCTCAAATAGCCCAGTTAGAATAGGGTTAAATATACATGTAGCTATAATGGGAGAACCATTCTTGACTAGCACTTGTGCTAACTTTTGGTTACCCCTTTAACAACATTATCTTCTGTTTTTCTTTTTTTTTTTTTCTTTTTTTTTCAGAATCCTTGTCTCTGCGTATGTCTTCATTGCATACTTATTCATACTCTTTGCCTTTTCAGTGATAAATGTATCACAACGAAACTAAATCTATTATACCACACGTATTCTTAATCGATATGTAAGATAAATATAAGAATGAAAAATATATGTTTGCATAGCTGTAAGAACCTTGTACAAAATCATTGTATTCTCATAAAACATTTTCATGTTATTGTAACTTACCCTATGTAATTTCATGTTATAATGTTATCATATTCACATGTATGTTGTTAATAAACTCAGCTCAACTCTACTCAACTCAACTCTATTATAATCCTGACCCTAAGTCCGCGGAGAAAATAAGACCGGAGCAACATTGTTGCAAGAGCAAATGTTTTGTCAGCACATATCACAACATCACTCTGATTTGACGGTTACAGTTGGTTATTCTAAAGGTTCGTTATTTCGCAGGTTCGTTATTCCGGAGGTTCATTAATCCGAAAATGAAATAAGGTTCGTCATTCCGAAGGTTCGTTAATCCGAAAATGAAACACAGCTGTTAATTCCGAAGGTTCGTTACAGACCTAATTTCATTGTCGGATCAACGAACTTTGGGAATAACGACCCCTATTTCATCTTCGGATTAACGAACCTTTGGAATTACGAACCCTATTTCATTTTCGGATAAACGAGCCTTCGGAATAGCGAACCCTATTTCATTTTCGGATTAAAGAATCTTCGGAATAACGAACCTTCGGAATAACGCCACAAATGTTCGGATTTACGAACCCTAAATTTCATTTTCGGATTAACGAACCTCTATGTATAGTGAATTTGTGTGTTTCGGATTAACGAACCTTTGGAATGACGAACCTTCGGAATAACGAACCTTCGGAATAACGAACAGCACCCGATTTGACAGCCCAACCGTAGACTTTAGCGTGCATTATGCTAAATTGATCTATCAAACGTTCCTATAAAAGAGTTTTTTTTTTTTCACTTAGACGTCAACGCCAGTAGACTGTTAGATTGGACAATAGAGACATCTCTTTCTTTCTTTCTGGTATTTTAATGTATTCGAATGCTATGACCTCTCTATATGTAAAGTGATAAAGTAACATATTACTTTATACAGCTGAACAATGCCATTTCAACACATTTTATTGTGTTTATAGTAAGGCTGTTAAGTTTGCTCTCTCAAACATTATCGTATGACATTACACTGCTCCCATGCAGGTCATTACATGTATTTCGAGGCATCACAGCCCAGCGATCCCTTCGAGGAGAACTCATTGTCATCCCCTTGGGTACACTTTACGGGCAAGCAGTGCCTCCGGTTCTACTATCATGCATCGGGCAACGACACGAGGCGATTCCAGGTCATACTGCGAGAGCCCGCCCAGTTCGCTGCCTCAACACTCTTCACTGCGGAAGGGAAGCAAAAGGACGCGTGGATTCCGGTCAATGTCGATCTTGATGTCAGCGGTGATTATGTGGTGAGCTTATGAGTGACGTTTCGTTCTAAAAGTTCGTTCATCCGTAAATGAAATAAAGTTCGCTATTGCAAAACACACGGATTCCTTATTACATTATTACCTACATGTTCGTTAATCCGAAAATGACCTAGGGTTCGAAAGTCCGAACATATGCGGCTTTGTTTTAAAGGTCGGTTATGATCCCAAGGTTTGTTAATTCGGAGTAATCAGGATCGTTCGCGATTAACGAGCCTTCGGAATAACGAACCTTATTTCATTTCGGAATAACGAACCATCTGTACAATGATTTTTTTTTTTCATTTTCGGAATTACGAACCTTCGGAATAACGAGTCTTTTCAGTAATACGCCGTCGGGATAAAGAACAGTACCGAGTTAATGATGCGTAGCAGGATACCTGCAGATGAGCGTTGCTGTGTAATATTGGTCGATTTCGGAATCTATTGGAGGCTTACAATGTTGAATTATGTGGTTTTTCTCCCAAAAAATGTTCGGTGATAATTAGTATCGATTTAATGCATCTTCATGAAATGGGTTAAGGTAAAATAACTTCTTTCTTTGCCGCAAATTATAGGCACTGAGCATTATAATAGCCAAGGGGACAGTGCCTTGGTCATTCTGCTTCTTTTTTTTTCATTCATATCGATTCTTCGGCAATTATCCAGTGTGCCAGGAAGTGAAAGATAGACATAGAGACTGTGACGCGTAGACATCACCACCCGAGTACAGTATATCAGCCAGTTTTTCTGTGTGTGAACACTTCACCAGGATTCCTCCCTACTCTTTACAAGTAGTGAAGTGGGTTCTTTTACGTGCATGTATAGGGAATGACTCTCCCACACAAGGGTCCGACGGCTCCAAGTTTCTTCTCAAAGACTTGGCAGTGAGGACGAAGTGCCCTGCCAAATGAACAGAGGATTCGAACCTCTGGCTTGCATGGACGCCCACGGTCTTATCCACGTGGTCTTACGCGCTCAGCCACGACAGCTGCTTCACAATATACTCCGAGCAAACAACCTCATTCTACTATTGTTTGAAGGGCATTCCAGACGATTTATATAATTTCGACGGAAGAATTTCTCGAATTTGAATAATTTTATATTATCTTATATTACATGAATACTCAGTAGATAGAGCTATGTATACATTTTTTCGAACCTATTCTGGTCCTGGAGCAGACAAACCAAATACTCTGAAACCCCTACTTACATTACAATGAACAAGGATGATGACATAGACAGCTCACATATTCCAGTAATGTAGTAATGTCATAGGACATTGTAATACCACTTGGTTAACAAGTTCACATGTATACTTCAGTTCAGTTCAGTTTAGTTCAGTTTTTATACTGCCCTACTTTGGCAAAAGGAAGCAAGTGACAAAAGTGACATTGCTCGTAAAAGAGCAAAATGTGTCTGTCATTTACACTGACGTCAATGGACTATCATGATGTCTTATCTAACATATCTCTTAGTAGGATGAATGTTTCTGCATGAAATTTGGCCTAAAAGAAGAGCTCATTATGTGAATTATGAAGACATCAATAACTCAAATTCGGATGGTATGTCACTTGCTTCCTTTTGCCAAATGGTATTTATATTTTCTTTTAGTGTTCCGTTTCCGGGAGCACCAAATTATTAGTGCATTTTTACGTGAAGCTTCTATATCACCATTCTTGTTCACTGTGATTTGTTATGAAATTAGAAAATATTCGTATTCCTTATCCCAAACTCCTTAAGAATTTTTCAACTCTGTACCAAGTATAATATAACCAATTTAACCCTAATCAGGCCGGGCTTTTTTGGCTATGCTAAAACCGGAGGGGGGGGGGGGGAGGGGGGGGGGGGCAATTCTGCGCCCCCCCCCCAGATCTCGGTCATCAGTGGTGCGAAATTTGGCATGTGTGACACCCACGTCAAGATTGTGTCATAAGATTATTTGAAACAATCAATTTTTGTGGTAATTTTGATTAATTGATTATGCAAATTAAGCTCAAGATCATATTTTAGCCTAATTAAAAGCATTGAGAGTCTACTTTTTGGTCTGTAAATCTGTTTTGGCATATTCAACAATTGTACATCACAAAAACTTCCAAAAGTCATTTCAATTCTTATGTATTTTATTGTTTTCAGAATTTCTTATGTATTTCCTGGTTTTTCAACTTTTGTTTTTTCTTTATTTTTATTGGAAATTGTCACTGACCACTTTTCTACCATAATTAGCATAAAATTAATCAATGAAAGTGACTTATTGTAAAAATAATCAGGTTTTTATGACTTTCATGACAGAGCACTGTTTTTTCAGGAAATGTACACAAAATCACACAATTGTGCCTGTTTTGGGGTGACATGCCGTTACAAAAATGGGCGTGGCTTCGAAAAAGTATGCGCGGACGTTGCAAATTTGATCTCAAAAGTTGCGCGAGACTTGAACAAAGCAAGCCAAGAAGCCTCGCGACGAGGCCTTCTCGCGTTACAGAATTATAGCGCGAAACGTCGCGGGGGGGGGGGGGGGGGCAGATTCTTCCCCCGGCCCTGTTAGGGTTAAAGATGTTCAAATTCAAAAGTCCGAAAATCTTCCAGAGGTTTCCTTTATTCTAAACATGAAGCGTGTTTTCCCTGCAATTCATTCTTTTAAAGTCCGTACATCACATTCCTTTTTATTTTCAGCTAGTATTTAAGGCGTTTGGCGCGAGAGGATACAAGGCTGATGTAGCCGTGGATGACATCATGATCCTACCCCATCCATGCATCGATCTTCCCTCGGAAATGTCCTGCGACTTCGAGCTGGGCCCAGTCAAGTGTGGGTTGGAGAATTCCCGCCAAAACATTGTCGACTGGAAGTGGTTTGACGCGGTCTTCGGACGCAACTATCCTCTCTCCAGCAGATCAACAGGTATACATTTATAGCTGTACATATTTACAAGACGTCTCATTGCAAAGCCAACATCTCCGTGCTCTTCGCTCAGCCTGAAATTTACTACGAGCTCAGTGCGGTACCAGGATGGTCCACAACTTGAAATTTGAGCATGTTGCAAGCGTAGAATCTGAAAATATTGCAGAAATTGCGCACGTCATGAGCACGTAGTACGCAATATTTCGCAGCTTATATCTCTTTGTGCTGCTTGCATTCGATGTTCTCTCTCATGTTTTGCACACTGATATCCTAAGAACCAACTAGTTTGATGTTTCCAATGTTTTGCACAGGATTTTCACATATTTGAATACATTTTATTTTTTTTGTTGTAAATTCTTGAGGATGTTGCACAACATGTTGCTGGCTTTTGAGGATGTTGCACAAGAATTTGAGCATGTTGCAGCAACATGCTGAAACCCTTCGTGGACCACCCTGGGCACAATGTATTTTTTATTGTTTTTTTTGTTTTTGTTTGCATGAAAACCAAAACAAAACCTCTCATATCATATGCTTTTGTAATTGAGCTACCCTAGTCTTTTATATCAGATGTGTTTGACTGCGACGTTTTAAATTCTCCTAGAATCGTCACGTCATTATCTCTTGTACAGAGTAATTCATTTGGTATAATAGACACTTACCATTTTAACAGCATCTTACGACATGCAGAGAGATTGTTGACTTTACCCTTCGTGGTTTTGCAAGAAGAAAAAAAAATTATTCATATACATTTTTACTTCCTCCTGTCTTCCTCCAGATACAAACTCCTTCATGTATTTGACGTCAGCACCGTCATCGACCAACACCAAGCAGCAGTCGAAATTTCTTTCCCGCCACTTGAACGTGTCTCCATCCAAGGGCGACCTCTGCGTCAGCTTTGAGTACTTTATCCAGGGCAACAGTGCGCAGACGATCGTCGTGTCAGCGTTGGAAAAAGGCGGGAATGAGCGATTCGTCGGCTCGCTGAGCGACAAGAACATGACGGAGTGGAAGATGACCACGTGGTCGCTTCTCTCGTCTAAAATGCTTCGACCATTTGTCGTTTATCAGGTACGACTTGGAGAAAGTGTCGCCTTTTCTACATCTCTTGAATATTGTGTCCCGTATGTTTAATCATTATGTTTGTCGTTGTCGAACATCATCATATGAATAATTTTTCAAACTGCAGTTTTCAATCTCCGAATACTCACCACTCGATGAATACACCATATGAGTTTGTAAACCACTTTGGTGTTGTAATAGATGATCTATAATAGTTGATGTTTTTTAACTGATGATCATGATACTGGTAAAAATGATGATATTGATACAAATACAGATACTACTATCATTACTTCCTCTACAGCGACTTCTAAGGGACTTCTACTGCTAAAATGAAAATTTCATAGAGTAAGTCAGATAGTATTAAACTACGTTGTCTCTGTGCGATTGCACATGGTTATGAAATGTCACAAATGCAACAAACATGTGACATAAACCGTCCGTCCTGATAGGTCTCAAATTCTGCTGCCATTCTTCTATGGTGCTAGATTTGTTTCATCATCTCAGTGAAGACAATATTTCTTTAAACATCAATGAAATGCGTAAAAATTATTTATTTTCTGTTGGAGAAAAATAAAATGCTAAGCACAAGTCCTCAGATTTTCCTGTTATTGTACAGTATATATCATTGCGTCTATTCTCTCCTTTTCTTCTGCTTTCGTATGGGTATAACGAATATATATGTATATACAGGCTGTATATATATATGTACAGGCTGTATATATATATATGTGTATATATATATATATATATATGTGTGTATATGTATATATATTATAATTTTTTTGCAATATGTTTAATCCTGGTTGTATTTTATCGTTGGTGGAATCCAGTTTGTTTGCGTCCACGATGGCACGTGCTGTAGTTTCGGGTTTTTTTTTCCTTCCGAAGTTGATACCATGTCGCTTGACATTGGTTCGTTTGATTTTTTTTATGTCAGTTTGTATCTTCCTTAATTCATTAATCACTGTTTTATGTATTTTCTTAGGGCCCCATATCGTACAAGCTTTGCTTTTTATTGGAACTCTCCATTTCCATCCCCATCCTTAATAAACGAATGTACTATATATGCCCATGTATATATTTAAAAAAGTAAAGTAAAGTTTTCTGTGTTTGTTACTCATTTTCACATGTACATGGTCAATTTACGTTTTCGCAATTATGACAAGTATGTTCTGCTTATACATTGTATATAATTTTCTGTGTTTATTTGATGGAAATGAAATAAATTTGAATCTTGTATCGTGTGTCTTCTGTACAGATTGTTATTGCTGTGCGACCACCGGCCGATGGTGCTGTGGTTGCTATTGACAACCTGATCGTTTCATCGGAGGCGTGCAGATCCTTGGGTAAGTTACAATGAGTGTACAATTTAAACTTGCTGTCGATTTTGACTGTCATCTGTTGGAGGGGACTGAAGACACTTGTTCATGACATTTACCTTTAGCTATTCGTGAAAAATACACTGTAGATGGTTTGGATCTTGAGGAAGCGATTCATAGTTCTTAGATACAGCCATTGACAAAATGCTCAATGTCCATCGACAAGATTACCCTTGTTCACATGTATGTCGGTTTGTATGGTATGTCAGTATGACGTCATTGATACAGGATTTAATGTTGATATTGGTATGATTTTTTTTTTGTTCATTAAAGAACTATTTGACTAAAATCATTCTTGCGTTAAAATAATATTTAAATAAGGTGGGTTTGAGAAATTCACTGATACTCATTTGTCGCCATGTGGGAATACACTTTGACAATAATGCCACAAGCTGCTTGCACTTCTACTCCAACAGAGTCCAACAGACAGACGCCTGCACCGGTGTCGCGCCGAGGTCGTGGTTCAGGGGGCATGGCGGCGGGAGTGACACTCTTCGTCATCATCGTCGTCGTCGCACTCTGTATCGTGTGTTTCCTCTATCGCGCTCGTCTCCTGTCGATGGCCAGGCGATGCACGCAGAGGGTGACGGAGCTGAACTACAAGCGACACGATGTCGCCTTCGTGAACGAGGAGAAGAAAGAGGCTGTCGAAATCCCCACGATTTCGTCCCTGGAGCCCGAGTCAGTTAACGCCATAGCGACCGGCGTACCGGACGATCTACAGAAAAATATATGATTTGCGCCACCAACGGAGGCTGGGGAAGAACCGCCGTAATACAGCCATCGTGTTCAGTGTACGTGAACGCATAGTACCTATGGTGGGTGACAGTGAGCCCTGGAAAAGGGATAGGTGCATCATGGTAGACGTGAAACAGAAACCACTTCTTGCCTTCTGAACAAGTGTTCTTGGCATTCTTTCAGACTGTCTGTCTGCATTTCTTCCTTTCCAGTTTTATCTGTATGTCTGTATTTCTCTTTGTCTGCCTTTCTCTCTGTGTGTGAGTGTGTGTGTGTGTGTGAGTGTGTGTGTGTGTCTAAAGATTATGTGTTCACGTATTTCAGCGTTTTGTGTTTGTTTTGTCTCGTTTTTCCCGCCGGTATATCTTTGGCGATTTGCATCTCCATTTGTTAAAAATATCACATCTGTCTTTGATTTTTTGTTTGTTTGTTTGTTTTAATGTTTATCTCTGTCATCTTCCCCGTTGGGTTTGCTTTGTCTGACTGTCTGTCTCTATGTGTAATGTGTCTGTCTGTCTCTATGTGTAATGTGTCTGTCTGTCCATATTTATGTTCATGTCAATGTAATGTTTATGTCGTCTGTCTGTCTGTCTGGAAATCTGTCTTTCTGTCGTCTTGTGTAATTTCTCTGTCTGTTTGCTTTCTCTGCATCTCTCTTTTGTAAGGCTGATATAATATGTTTTAATACTCTGTTGTTGCTATGGTTGTTTATATTACCACTCCACATTGCTTTCAGGACTTACTCTCTTGTAGTGTAACACATTGTACCTATTATTTTTGACAGGCTCTCATGTATATTGTATATTTGTGTCTATGTTGTTTTTTTTTTCCTTCTGGTGTGTACAGAAGTTATTCTTAGTAGAGTTTATAAAAAGAAAATGGCCGTTAACTCTTGTTTTCTATTCATCATTATGTTGATAAATTGTGAAATCTAAGAGTTGTGCATATTAAACAACAAAACACTTATTCATGTATTGTGTGAGCAGAAATAGGTATTGGACAGGGCTTTGGATTTTGAACTGTAAGGGCCAGGGTTCAAATCCCGGTCAGTGCAGTCATCCTTTGAGACTATGCTTAATAAAACAGTGGCCTTCTTAATGTAACTATGTATACATGAATTAGGCACGGGGTGGTGCTGGGCTTACAGGAAGAGTAGCGCTAGGACTTGAATATTAAAAACGACCATCATGGATGAATAAGACAATTGTTATTGGTATTGTTTTTCATTTATTATTATTATTATTGTTATTATTATTGTTATTATTATTGTTATTATTATTATTATTATTATTACAGTGATTATTGTTACAGTTCTTTTTATTACTAGAAATTATAGTTGTAGTGATATGTTTAGTAGGTACTTGCTCTTTTCTACAAACATGTTATCACCGAGAAGGTATATCCACTGTACAATGTACTGTAGCTTGATGTATGTAGTCGTTGAAGTATCCGAATATCAACTGAACACCGAATGAATGCCTAAAGTGAATCCGTATGTTTGTCTTTGTGAAGTATAATTAATATCTCCATCATTCCACAACTTTCTATATGCAATGTACAGTAATATGTATAATGTAGAATAAAATGATAGAATTTCAATCCGTTTCGCATCATTAATACGGAAGCAGGGCGATGTGCAGCGCTGCTCTTGAAGTCTACAGATTGACATGTTAATAAGACAGACAAACGTGGAGATGTCTTGACATTGTCTAAATTTGTGCCTTTCATGACATTTATGTTCATGGATGTGCTGTATCTACAGCGACCCTCGAGCTTTCTCTGCTCGCGCCGGTGTGCTCTGTTCAATTTACGTGACTTCAAATTCTAGAGTTTCACAGGAATGATAAGTAGCGTCTAGCAGTCAGTGGTGGAAAAGTAATGTTTCGAATATTATGTTGTCGTATGAAATAGCCTCGAGTTGTTGCATCTTCGTGTGGAAAGTTGGTTAATGCCATAGACCAACGTTTAGTGTGCTTAATATGCGATATTTTGACTGGTCAAACTTGAAGAAGAAAAAGAAATTAAAGATATTGGATTTCCATTTATGGACGCCAGAAGGTAGCCTCTGTCAGTACTGAAAGTGACTCAAGTTTTATGTGGAACGACGCCTGCGTTTACTAAACGTTTTACATCAACGCTCAGCTATCATTCAGTACACATGTATCCAATCATGATAGTTGTTAGACCCAAAGAAGTTTTGCTTTGTACATTGTAGTTGATACCAATGTGCTTACATGCTGAACAGAAATGCGAACATCCCACTGATCTAGTTATGAATGTGGTATGGGAGAATATGCCTCCAATTTCTGTAGAACTGCATATTACTTACTGACTTCGAATGATAGTGTTCTGTCGCTTTAAGGTGGGTCACCTGTTAACCCTCTGCGTGCCTCGTGTTTTTCCTGTCCATTGGTTTGTGTTCGAAATATGTTCACATTTGACCCATTGGCACGGAGAGGGTTAATGCTGCGTGCTCTCTTGATTTGAGGTGGTCGGAGATGTGACTGTCAACTGCGAGTCTATTGAAGTACATAAATGGGGTTCGCTTTTGCAACCGGGTTTCACATAGCCGTACATGTTATTGTCCGTCTGACAACTTTATACATATTACCCACTGAAATTGCTATTAAGTTAACTCTGTGTTGGATAGTTAATTGCTCATGGTTTTCATGAGTAAGTCATACAAACAATATTCAAATCGCCATCTAATTGTGATATAATGCTACGGAAAAAAAACGCGCAGGAAATGAACAGGTAATGAATGTTGGTGTCTTATCTCTGCATGACAGTTTGTACGATATGTATTCGAATGCAAGGATGACCTTTCTATTCCTGTTCAAAACAGAAAGTGAAGATTGACTTAAGCAGTTGAGCAGCATAAATAGAGACTTACTACTGTTCAAAGTCGCTGGAGGTATAACACCCTTGGCGTTATAGATGTTCATCCGTAAAGAAAATTTCTTCGAAAGATTACACTAATAGATAAGGATAACAAAGCGAATTAGTTGGTGTTGAATGACGGTTTATTTTAAGTAATGTTTGATGCGGTATGTGTGCAGATATTCTAGTCAGAATATTTCAGACCCAAAACTCCGTGTTTCTACACACGAAGTTCTGACACTAAGCTTACATTCATGCAAATCGATAACAATTTTAGCAACCTCGGAGGAGAAAATATTACATTGTATTTTGATATAACAGGAGCGAAGTTTCCCGGTGTGATGGGCAATGTGTGACCCCTCAACAACAACAACAACATCAACATCATCAACAACAACAGCAACAACAACAACATCAACAGTGACAATAAACATATAAAACAATATAAATTATACGCGTTTACTATCGGTCCCTATTGACTCCAAAGTGATATGACACTAGAACGTACCGGAACATCCCTTAATTCTCCGCTGTGTTATTAAATCGTTGTAAAAGTATGCAGGATGGAGAATACGTGTATAATGCTGATGAACGTATGAGTTTTAACGTTCATTTGTTTGTTACCCAGTGCTATTGATTTATGTTTATTATTGATGATACTGTTACATCGTAGTTTAAATAGAACTGTCCTTCAGTCTATCGACGTTATTCTTATAGAACATCTTATTCATAAAAGTGTACGTATTCACATGTTTTTAAAAAATACAAAACCTATCGTAAAGATTGTAATGTGTGAATTGTTCTTTCTTCCTACCTGTGACAATCACTTCTCTCCATACCGCTCTCTTTCTTTCTGTTTATCTTTCTTTCGATTCATCCTCCTATCAACATTTGTGAGCTTCGAGTGCCGATTGACACACACCCACACACACACGCACACAAATCCTTAGCGTTGTACACATTGTCCAAATTCCTTGGCGCTGGGGTTTATCTAATCCCGCCTTGCTCTGCCTCTACTCTCAATCTCATTCTATCAGAAAACATACACACATAGTATACTGATATGATTATATATATATATATATATATATATATATATATATATATATATATACATATGATATATGATTATATATATATATATATATATGTATATACATATAATATATGATTATATATACATATATATATATATATATATATCAGTATCACAGCATGATAATATTACGCATCCATCCTTTCTCCTAATATACAGTGTACTGTATAGTTAATAGAGAAATGTCATGTGTTTATTCTTTGTCTCTGCTCACATTTATAACGAGAGAAAGTGGCACACGTCTCAACGAGTCACTCCGAATAGATTCAAACGATGATGCTAATTCTAGAATGTCAAGAAATAATTTAATGTATTCTGCACGTACGGGTACTCACAACGAAGCAACATTCCACGGTAATAGTGGTGCTTATTGTCGCAAAATACACGCGTGGAGTTTGTCGTTGTTTTAACAACAAAGCCTTAGACTGCACACAAAGTTTGACTGCATTACATGTTACCGTTGTAGGTTCCGGAACGACGGAAGTATAGTCCTCCTGTTTTGTTAATCAACGGCCAAAAGCTAGAGTCTAGAAGTCTAGAAGTTACCAAGTCCTGCGATAATCAGTGAATACTTTCCAAAGAACAGTTTCTTAAAATTTCACTGTGAGCTTGAATTTGTCATAGTGTAATGGGAGACGCGTGTCTGATAAATTAATTACTCACTTTTTTAAATCTGCAAGAGATACACAGTATTTCAGTTAGACAAACGTAGAAAGTCTTAGTCCATCGAATACATCGTGAAATTTCCAAAAGTCCATGACATATCGATATATCAAACCAAGCTGTGTAGGCGTTTAGACTCCGGTATCTGGATATCAAAGAAAAAAAAGAAGAAAAAAGGCAAATACAATATACAATAATCACATTATGATGATAAAAGATGAGAAACTATTTGTGTTTTTGAGCGAAGATGTACTGTTAACATGTATAAACCCAAACACGCACACATTTGAAACAGCCATTTTACAGCGACTGATAACTATAGATTCTGTGCGGTAAGCGATCGGGATTCCAAAGGGAGGTTTCTGGCAAGAATTTAGCTGAAACAATGCGGAATTATGCATACATACGATGAACATATATATATATATATATATATATATATATATATATATATATATATATTTATATATTTATATATTTATATATATATGTATATGTTAATATTCATTCATATGATTTTGTCCGTTATGCAGCAAATCTGTGTACAATACACAAGTACAAGTATGTAATTTTAGGCCTTATTATGTCAGAATATAATAAAAACGTACATAAAATATAGAATACGATGTACGTATATAAAACAAATACACGTATACACAGGACAATACACACATGGTATCACGCTTTATAATACATAATACACTTCTTTAGACTCTGCTCCACTTACCCAAACACGTGTAGACTGTGCCAGACCTTCTGTCGCACAGACACAGCTGGTTATATCTCATGCACGCTGGAAATAAGCAGAACAGATAGTACATTGTACGGTGTTGAATTATGACATGTAGGTCTGTCTTTTGATTATTGAAACTGACGGTCAACTATATTCTGCATGAGTTTTTCATGGTATTGGCTGGAAGATGCTTTCCTTCCTTATTAATCAATTGATTAATCAATTAATTGATTAATTAATTAATTAATTTATCTATTTATTCATCCATTCATTTATTTTTGGTAGTACGTGATCATGACTGTATCTAAAATGAGAGGAGAAATGGATCACGCAATATTGAATTGCATATGTGTGTCGGGAAAGAGGGGGGGGGGGGAAGGGGTATACTGAGCAATGTCTTGATTCTTTAGAAAACAAAAAAAAAAACAAAGCAAAGCAAAACAAAACTAAAACAACAACAACAACAACAACAACAACAACAACAACAACAACAACAACAACTAAATGACAGAGTTGTCAATGTTTCAGAAGTTAAACAACAACTTCTCTGGAATGTCTGAATTTAGGAGGGAAATGACGTAGTATATGGGGCCTACACTCGTCTAAGATGAATGTATGATAATGGTCCAAGTGTATGGGTAGTAGCTCTTTGGTCCAACGGAGAACAGCAATAATTTCCCCCTCCCCCTCCCCCGGTCAGATGTAAAACCTGCAGTGATGAATGCGATGATCGCTCTGATAATCATTATACCAGTAGGCAGAGAGGGATCCAGATAGACAGACAGACAGACAGACAGACATGCAGACAGACAGACAGACAGACAGACAGACAGCAGACAGACAGGAAATGGGGGGGGGGGGGCAAACAGCAGTGTTTGTACCCATAGTGAGATAGCTATCATGGGCAATCAAGAGGATCATAATTGGTGCGTGTCAACTGCAGAAGAAACTACAGTGTACGTACGGACAAATCTGCACGTTATGGTCGCTTACTCCTTCATCAAAGTAAGGATTTATTAGTATTATTTTTAAAAGCACAAGTCCTTAATTTGGCAACGCACTATATTTACAGGTTTTGAGCTCCGAGTGCACTGCTTGCTCTTTGTTGTGCGTTTAAAGGGATCATAATAGTTTTGGTTGATACCTAATTTCAGGTTTCTAACATTTTTTTTTTTGGTGAGATAATGAGAAACCTCTTATGATATATGAAAGAGCATGTAATTCCATGAGCAATCCAATGTTTATTTGATGAAAATTGTTTTTGAAATGGCTGAGATATCCAAAACAGAGTGATTCTAATAAAGTGTGGGACCCATACCTTATTACGATCGCTTTGTTTTACTTTGTTTTTTTGGGGGGGATGTTTCAGTCATTCCAAACCCGATTTTCATCAAATAAACTTTGAATTCCTCTTAAAATGGTATGCTCTGTACTATTTCATAAGCGTTTTCTTGGTATCTCACAAAAAGGTAAAAGCCCAGTTCTCATCTCCACCAATACTGTACCATCCCTTTACAGCATGCAAACCTACGAAACCAGCATATTTCCGACAAGAAACCTTCTCATATAATACAGCACGGAGTAACAACTATACATGGATATGTGTCAATTGGATGACACGTATCGAAGGGCACTTGATAGACACGGATCGACGAAATGAAATAGTGAAATGTTTAGGAGGTGATAAGAGTGTAATGAACGCGGACGTTTTCACGAAGGAGAATATCTTACTCTTGTAATTCTTTCCTCTTTTCTCGGCCAGCAGGAAATCCATCAACTCTGGATCTCTCTTGATCATATCCACCTCGAAATCTTCGTCTTCCTCCTCGGCGTCCAACTCCAAGGCGCGGGCAACAGCCACGAAGGCGATGACGCCAAGAAGAAGCAGGATTGTTTTCGAAGCCATCCCGGAGTTCTGGCGTCAAGACCACACACAGTCATATCAATGCATAAACTTCCACTTACTTTTGTGCAATGAAACTAAAAGTACTATAGTCCTATATCCTTCATCATAATGGATAATTAGTATGAATTGTCATTATTGATGGCTTGAACGTGAAGCGGTGAAGATAATTTATCTATCTTCAACGCAGTTTGCTAATGAGGTAGTTTTGATAGAGAACCTAAATAATACAACAGTACATGTATTTGACAACTATGAAAATCCCAGTTGAGCGATGCAGCAATAATAAATATAAAATATAAAGCCGATAAGTTCTCACTGAAAACAATGAGATTAAAATATTTGTACAAATAATGTCAACAGAAAATCCGAACAAAAGCAAAAGGAAAATATAGTTGTTTATATATATATATATATATATATATATATATATATATATGCATATATATATATATATATATATACACATACATATATATATGTATAGTTTTTGTTATACAACAGAAGAGATGCAGCCACGTGCTTGGTTACATTTGCAATTGTGATGCGCAATTTGAGTTCCTGTCATGTTTTAAAGCGATGTATGTTGTAACTGAAATGTGTGGTTACGATAACATAATTCATAGAAAACAACATGAAAATGTTTTACCTATAGGTCGCGTGCTAGACAATGAAACGCATTATTCTTCAACATCTTCTGTCAACACAACTTTCCGAGGCTTGCGCAATTTCTCACAAATTACACGATTCTTAGTGCATTTTGTTTATAAGATTCACCTTCTGCAAATAAGTGGGGTCATCCCACTAAACAGACACTCAAGGCGCGGTCAGACTGGCAAAAGATCGAGAAGTTTTTAAGATCGCGAAGTTTTGGCCATTGATTACGCGCGCAAGAAAGTGCGCCGTCCGATGGCTGGTGATTGTGACGTAACAATGCACATCTGTAACTGATGATGGCCCCGCAAACAGATTGAGAAGTTTCGCAGGAAGTTTGCAGTCACACTGGCAAAACTTCGAGATCTTTTATCTTAAACTTCTCGATTTTTTGCCAGTCTGACCGCAGTCATACGTTCGACACCCTGAAGAAGAGGTCAACCCACGAGTCATTACAGCCCATGAGTTCGACACTATAGGTAAAAACAGCCTACGAGTTCGACATGATAACTCAAGGGGCTCAATGTGTCGGTCTCGTGGGTCTTGTTTGCTCAGTGTCGAACTCATGGGCTGTATGACTAGTGGGTGTCGGTCTCGTGACGTGCACCAGAATAACTTACTTGACGTTACTTCAGTGCATAAAACCAAATGGAGATGGAGGTATCAAACAATTGCTGAAATATAATCCTCAAAGTAAAACGGAAATCCCTTAAATTCACCTATAAAGACCATTAGAATTATTTCAATTATCATTAGAGCATGAATTTGAAACACTCGATATACGCATCAATTTTAATTCTACTACGTTAAGTCGTTAGCAGTACTACACCGGATATGGAATTTAGTTCAGATACATAATTGACAATGATACACAGGAGTATTCTCTGAATACATCTATGATTATATCTCATTGAAGTGAAAAGGTAGTAAATGAACTCATAATTAGTGCAACACACATCACCTATTAACAGTGATCCTGATTTCGGAAGTAAATTAGTGAATGGCGATACCAATAAGGCAAAATGAACGCACTGAAATGCATTAATTTACAACCTCAGTCCTCAAGTGAAAAAAAAATGCATCTGCATCGACCAAACCGAAGCGAAAAAAAAAATGGAATTGCGAGTACTCAAAGAAAATTGGACGGTTTCCTGAAAGAGAACAACCCAATTTCATACCATCAAATCTCTTAAATTATTAGAAACTCAAAATTATATATTTCGATATTACAAAAAAAAAAAAGCAGTGCAACCAATAAATAAATGGACTAGAGAATTGGAAAAGTAAGAGTAGACTCCTTACCTGAAGACGGAGGTTTTGATGGAGAGAAATAAAAAATATTTAATGAGTAAGCTCGCTATCCAAATGGTAGACGCCAACACTTAGTGTTCCATGGTGAGATATCCCCATTTATAGGAAACATGGAAGCGCTTTTTAAAAACCGTTCCCTACGGGAACCTGGTGGCATGAGCAGTAAGTTTATGGGCATATCAGAATTCAGTATGCAAGGGAACGGATTTCAATAACAACGACACTTCTCCATTTTTTCATTAAAGTTGTCAGTCAAATAAATCATATTCCTGTTACTTCGCCATCTCAACCATGACTAGTCTATTCTTTCGGATGGTGTCAAATTTTCTTTTGGGAATTCGAGATGCACTGCACCGTAGTCCAAAATGATGACGAGTTCCAGACGAAAGCGACTGTGATGGTGCTAAAGAAAATTCTTCAGAGGGAGTTTGTCTGAATCATCCAAACTAGAAAGAAAGAAATGGTGTACGAATGGGCATTGTGACATGTGCTGTGACACTATCCGACAATGATAATTTGTCCTTCTTGGAAATTTGTTTTCTTCTGAGAAAAAAAAAATCAAACTGCAATCAAAGGCAATTACCTTAGATCTTTCAATCATCACGTTATGGATGCATTTTCTTCTTTGATATGCTTTACACCACATACGATATTTTATCGCTGAAGCACGTATCTGAATTGCTTTCTTTCTTCCTGTGTGTTTATGTGTTTATTATAATCATAATGAAGCTTCTTATTTTTTTTCCAGTGGCATTTTATCCTTCATTATACCGTGTAATGTTATCATTAGGGTTCCGCTATATAACGTGTTTGCCTGACAATGCATGGGCTAATTAGGATGTCAATCGATGATGTACATTCTTACTAAGAAGCTATTGACCACCAACCTGTCAGTGCAGTGTGTTTATGTGAATACATTCATATCTATACATTAATATATCTGTATCGAATTAGAATGGCAAAGAACAGATTATTGACTTAGATTTCAGATGTTGCTGTTCCTCTGTTTTTCTGAAATATGTAAACGATCTCCATAAAAGCAGGTTGCCTTATCGTTGCAGGGTAAGCTGCAGAACCCATCAAACCCCTAAAAACCATGTAACAGAACCATCCTCTGATTCAGATATTATAAATGTGTATACGTCGTTAAAAAAAAAATGTTAGGTATTAAATTCCAGAAACTCAGGACGCCACTGACAGGAAAGACAGATATTCTTAACTAATTGATTATCTAACAAATGAAAAGAACAAGAGAGAGAGAGAGAGAGAGAGAGAGAGAGGGGGGGGGGGGGTAGCAATTTCTAACCCAAACCACAAGACATCAAAAAGCAACCACTGCAGATGCGGGCTTTTTTTGTGCACAATTTGTATCTACAGCTATATATATATATATATATATATATATATATATATATATATATATATATATATAGTGTGAAAGGTGTGTTTTCAGTTGTTACATCTATCGTCTCATCCTTCCTCTCACCTATATATATATATATATATATATATATATATATATATATATAAGTAACAAAGCTGCAACAAAGTTCATGCTGTATTCACCAACGGTTTATTTCTTCACACAAATTTTCGAGCGTCTCGCCGCCCTTTCTCAAGTGTTGATATCAACACTTGAGAAAGGGCGGCGAGACGCTCGAAAATTTGTGTGAAGAAATAAACCGTTGGTGAATACAGCATGAACTTTGTTGCAGCTTTGTTACTTATCTTTTTATCTTGCCAACACGTGGACTACCTTATCAACATATATATATATATATATATATATATTTTTTTTTTTTTTTATTTGGTCACCTATGGTGGGTGACAGTGAGCCCTAGAAAAGGAATAGGTGCATCATGCTAGACGTGAAACAGAAACCACTTCTTGCCTTCTGAACAAGTGTTCTTGGCATTGTTTCAGACTGTCTGCCTGCATTTCTTCCTTTCCAGTTGTATCTGTATGTCTGTATTTCTCTTTGTCTGCTTTTCTGTCTGTGTGTGTGTGTGTGTGTGTGTGTGTTTTAAAGATATGTGTACACATATTTCAGCGTTTTGTGTTTGCTTTGTCTCGTTTTTCCCGCCGGTATATCTTTGGCGATTTGCATCTCCATTTGTTAAAAATATCACATCTGTCCTAGAATTTTTTGTTTGTTTGTTTTAATGTTTATCTCTGTCATCTTCCCCGTTGGGTTTGCTTGTCTTACTCTCTGTCTCTATGTGTAATGTGTCTGTCTGTCCATATTTCTGTTCATGTCAATGTGATGTTTGTGTCGTCTGTCTGTCTGGAAATCTGTCTTTCTGTCGTCTTGTGTAATTTCTCTGTCTGTTTGTTTTGTCTGCATCACTCTTTTGTAAGGCTGATATAATATGTTTTAATACTCTGTTGTTGCTATGGTCGTTTATTTTACCACTCCACATTGCTTTCATGACTTACTCTCATGTAGTGTAACACATTGTACCTGTTATTTTTGACAGGCTCTCATGTATATTGTATATTTGTATCTATGTTGTTTTTTTTTCCTTCTGGTGTGTACAGAAGTTATTCTTCGTAGAGTTTACAAAAAGAAACTGGCCGTTAACTATTGTTTTCTATTCATCATTGTGTTGATAAATTGTGAAATCTAAGAGTTGTGCATATTACAACAAAACACTTATTCATGTATTGTGTGAGCAAAATTAGGTATTGGACAGGGCTTTTGATTTTGAACTGTAAGGGCCAGGGTTCAAATCCCGGTCAGTGCAGTCATCCTTTGAGACTATGCCTAACAAAACAGTGGCCTTCTTAATGTAATTATGTACATGAATTATGCACGGGGTGGTGCTGGCCTTACAGGAAGAGTAGCGCCAGGACTTGAATATTATGGATGAATAAGACAATTGTTGTTGATATTGTTCTTCATTTATTATAATTGTTGTTATTATTATTATTGTTAATATTATTATTAGTATTATTATTATCATTATCATTATTATTATTATTATCACAGTGATTATTGTTATAGTCCTTTCTTATTACTAGAAATAGTAGTTGTAGTGATAGATTTAGTAGGTAGTTGCTCTTTTTTACAAACATCATGTTATCACCGAGAAGGTATATACACTGTACGATGTACTCGTGCTTGAGTCACTGTATATCATGTAACTGCACTCCGAATGAATGACTAAAAGTGAGTCCGTATATGTTTGTCTTTGTGAAGTATAATTCATATCTTCATCATTCCACATCTTCTTATACATAGATGCAATGTACAGTAATATGTATGTAAAATAAAATGATATAATTTCAATCCGTTTCGCATCATTAATACGGAAGAGGGCGATGTGCAGCGCTGCTCTTGAAGTATACGGATTGACATGTTAACAATACAAACAAACAAGGAGATGTCTTGACATTGTCTAAATTTGTGCCTTTCATGACATTTATGTTCATGGATGTGCTGTATCTACAGCGACCCTCGAGCTTTCTGTGCTGCCGCCAGTGTGCTCTGTTCAATTTACGTGACTTCAAATTCTAGAGTTTCACAGGAATGATAAGTAGCGTCTAGCAGTCAGTGGTGGAAAAGTAATATTTCGGATATTATGTAATCATATCAAATAGCCTCGAGTTGTAAATCTTCGTGTGGTAAGGTGGTTAATGCCATAGACCGAATTTGCGAGGGCTCTTCTTATAAGTGCCGGGTTTACTGTGCTTAATGTGCTACATTTTTATTGGTCAAACTTGAAGAAGAAAAAATTGAAGATGTTGGATTCCCATTTATGGACGCCAGAAGGTAGCCTCTGTTAGTATTGAAAGTGACTCAAGTTTTATGTGGAACTACGCCTGCATTTACTAAACGTTTTACATCAACGGTCAACTATCCTTCAGTACATGTATAGTATAGATGTTAGACCCAAAGAAGTTTTGCTTTGTAGTTGACACCAATGTGCTTACATGCTGAACAGAAATGTGAACATCCCACAGATCTATGAATGTGGTATGGGAAAATACGCCTCCAATTTCTGTCGAACTGCATATTACCTAATGACTTCGAATGATTGTGTACTGTTCCAAAGGTGGGTCATCTGTTAATGCTGCATGCTCTCTTGATTTGAGGTGTTCGGAGATGTGATTGACAACTTTGAGTCGTGTGAAGTATAGGCCGACATTAAATTGGGGTTCGCTTTTGTCGACGGGTTTCACAGAGCTGTACATAATATTGTCCGTCTAACAATTTTATACATAATATAATTATCCACTGAAATTACAATTCAGCTAACTCAGGGTTGAATAGTTAATTGCTCATGGTTTTCATGATTTAATCTTACAAACAATATTCAAATCGCCATCTAGTTATGACATAATGCTACGAAAAAAAAAAGTGCTGGAAATGAACAGGTCCTTAATGTTGGTGTCTTGTCTCTGCATGATAGTTTGTACAATTTGTATTCGAATGCAAGGATGACCTTTCTACTCCTGTTGCTCAAAACAGAAAATGAAGATTGATTTAAGAAGTTGAGCAGTATATGGATTTAATACTGTTCAAAGTCGCTGGAGGTATAACGCCCTTGTAGACCTGAAGTGGCGTTATAGATGTTCATCCGTAAAGAAAATGTCTTCGAGAGATTACACTGATAGATATGGATAACAAAACGAAGTAGTTGATGTTGAATTACGGCTCATTTTACGTAATGTTTGATGCGGTATGTGTACAAGGTATTCTAATCAGTTAGAATATTTCAGACCCAAACTCCCTGCTTCTATACACAGTACCACGAACTTCTGACACTGAAGATGTTAAAGGTCACATTCACGCGAAACGATAACACTTTTAGCAACCTCAGAGGAGGACTTTTTTTCATAAACAGGAGCAAAGTTTTGCGGTGTAACCCCTCCCCTCAAAAGCAGCAGCAGCAGCAGCAACAACAACAACAGCATCAGCAAAAACAACAACATCAACAGTAACAATAAACATATCAAAAAATATATTATACGCGTGTACTATATTTGACTCCAAAATGATATGACACTAAAATGTACCAGAACGTCCCTTACTTCTCCGCCATGTTATTACATCGTTTTTATGCAGGATGGAGATTACGTGTATTTTAATATGCTGATGAACGTATGAGTTTTAACGTTCATTTGTTTGTTACCCAGTGCTATTGGTTTATGGTTATTATTGATGATACTGTTACATCGTAGTTTATATAGAACTGTTCTTCTATCGATGTTATTGTTGTTAAACATCTTATTCATACACAAATGTACGTATTCACCTGTTTGTTGAAAATACAAAACCTATCGCAACGCTTGTCATGTTTGTATTGTTCTTTCTTCCTACCTGTGACAACCACTTCTCTCCATCCCATCCTCTCTTTCTTTCTGTTTATCTTTTTTTCGATTCATCCTCCTATCAACCCTTCGTGTGCTTCGAGTGCTGATTGGTACACACACATACACACACACACACACACACACCCTACACTTTTTTTAATGATATTTTTTATTGGAATTCCGTTTGATATCACCATCGTTTTCACAGTGAAACAAATACTAACATTCAACGTAATCAACGTATTCAAACTGAAAAAACACACACCAAAAAACCAAACAACAACAACAACAAAACACACACACACACACACTCACACCCACCCACTCACACTAGGGAGGTGACCTCCCTGCTCACACACATATACGCGTCTATGGTGGAAACCGAGGGCCTGTTTTACCCATAAGAATTTTTCCACATAACCGAGGACCTGTGTGTCAGTAGGACATACACACACACACACGCACACACACACACACACACACATACACACACACACACATATATACATATACTAGGTGTTTCAAAAAACATTTTCCACTTTTGATTCTTACTAATTCAAAAACTATATATCAGATAACACTGTCATTGATATGAGTGATAGCTGAATAGTGTACAGTTTTGTTGGAGGTGGTTTAAATATGAAAACATAAATCAGTTTCATGGTGGATCCATGATTAATTTCACAGTTAGGTTCCAGATTTTGCTCTATTTTCAACCCTCTGTACAAAACTTTCACTTTGCACAGGGGTCAATGGGTGTGTATGGGAGTGTGTGGTTAACACTCTGACAATGGTCCTGAACAATGGCCAGGGTTTGAATGCTTCATTATCTATTCATGAGAAATTCCACTATCACAACTAGTCTTTATTCAGCGTCTGGCAGTATCTGTGTAAAGTCAAACGCCCGCCGATACTGTCGTTGAGTCGCGACAGTGCTCTCCCTATTTCTGAAAAACGAAATTACAATGAATACCTTCTGTTCTGTCGTAAACATGGTGACAGGAAGCAAAGAAAATCAATTAGAGTATACACTTGTGTATATGGAGACTTAAATAAATGTACTGTGAAACAAATCGCCCCAATGAAAAATTTACTTTTTCCATGATTATGTGCATGCATTAATACCCTTTACCGTGCATGAATTCAGACTAGCAGTGCCCAGGGCAACCCACATTAACCCACATGTGCCTGGGAGCGCGAGACTGACGCCTAGTCAACAGGTGGTTCAGGCATGTCCATTGTTCAGGGCCATTGTCAGCACACACTCACATACACATAATTGGTTCCTGTGCAAAGTTCAATTTTTGTACAGAGGGTTAAAATTTGACCAAAATCTGAAACATTACTTCAAAATCAATCTTAGATTTGATGAAACTGATTTATGCTTTCACATTCAAATTACCTCCAACAAAATTGTATACTATTCAGCTATTACTCATATCAGTGACAGTTTTATCGGACGAATAGTTTTTGAATTATTAATGGTCAAAAGTGGGAAATGTTTTTTGAAACACCTAGTACATATATACACAAACACACACACACAAGAGCATATACATACCTGGTCTACATAATAATTAGTTGAAATGTCAACTGACTTATATTTGAACCAACTGAATTCGCTTTTACCTCAATTTTACCACATTTTTCATTTTAAAGCATACTTTAATACTTTGTTTATTAATTGTGTTTTTAATAATGAAGCTGAAAAAATATTGAAAAAATATAAATAGCATTTCAAATTTGACAAAAATATCACAAAAATATGCAGGTTGAAAGAAAAATGGTCAAAAAAATTTCCGAAAAATATGTAAAAAATATATTTTTCAGTTGGGAAAAACGACTAGGGAAGCCTGAAGGTATTTTCATGAAATTTGGTGTATACATTTACTACCAAAGACAGATTCTCCAGAGAGAGTGTATTGTCATGGGGTGAAAGGTCAAAGGTCAAAGGTTAAGTGAAAAAATATCCCAGTAACGGCTTAAGGTATCTTCACGGAACTTAGTACATATGCATGTCCAGACTGGCAGTAATCATCTATGAAATTTAGGGTCATATGTCAAAGGTCAAGGTCAACTCCTCAAATTTTAACTATTTTACATATTTATGCAATTCCTGCAGGATTTATCTTGAAATTTATTATATTCATGTATTACCCAAACTGCAAAAATGCCTAAAGGCCAATGGTCAAGTGAAAGTGCTAAATTTCTTTTCTTCCTACTTATATCGAAAGTGACTGATAGTATCATCATGAAACATTATTAATGTTTTACCTGACAGTGATTCTGTTGAGAATTTTAGGGTCATAGGATCAAAGGGCAAGGGTCAAAGGCCAGGTTTAATTGCCGAAATTTTACTATCTAATACATTTACTGATATTACATTTTTTCTCCATTTCTTGAAAATTACTTATAGCATTAACTTTATATACATTTTATAAAGACAATAATAGCATTTCATCCAATTATGTGAAACTGTCTTCACGCATTGCCAATACATTGTAGGAGAACCATGCATGATGGTGGAGGCATACCAGTCGCCATCAAAATTTTATTTAAAGCATTAACTTTATATACATTTAAAAAAATATATATATAGACAATATAACATTTCATCCAAAAATGTGAAACTGTCATCACGCATTGTCAAGACATTGTAGGAGAACCATGCATGATGACGAAGGCATACCAGTCGCCATACCGACATTTCAATTTTTCTTTTTATGTTCAAAGTTTTTGGAGGGGCGTCAAGTGAAGAAGAGAAGCAACCTAGCGGGAGCAATTGGTGGGACGTTTGTGCATTTTTGGAACTGAAATTCAACAATCTGATGTACATTTTTGGGGAAAATATTTTGGAACAGTTTCACTCAAAGAGTAAGAAAAAGTGATATTCAAGGACATTACAATACCTAAATAGGGATAAACAAATCTGTCGCCTCTTTATCTGCGTTATTGTCTTCATTTTGTACTCTGTCTATGGAGTAAAATGGGAAAGGGTACACATATGAATCTTTTACAATTTTAGAACTAAAATTCAACCGTCACTAGGCGAGATAGCGAAGCGACCGAGGTGGAGGGGGTCCACATTAGTGAGCAACTGAAATTCAACGATCTGGTGCACTATTGAAGGGGAATAAAGGGAGAATGATTAATCCCAAGTGAGAAAAGTGAATATTCAAGGGTTGTGCACGGCTAAAATTGTGGTATCTGTCACCTCTCTTCCGCGTGTGCTTTGTAAACTGTGTAAAGTCTATGAGGGGGCTCTTTGCATTTTTAGAACTGAAATTCAATGATGTCATCAATTTTGATAAACACTTTTGGGTGAATATTTTGGGATTCAACAAACTTCCAACGAAAATTCAACGATTTTTTTTTTTTTTGGGGGGGGGGGGAGGGGGAGTTCTTGGGAAATTGTCAATCGGAAATTAAGGGAAAGGAACATTCAAGGCAATGTGAAGTTATCTGTCATTGCGACAAATGCTCCGCGACCAATGTACAAAGGAGCGTTTGTACTTTTAGAAATTAAATTCAACGGTCTGATGGACACTTTTGGAAAATCATCAATGGACAGTAGGAAAAATTACCATTTATGGTGATGTTTTCTGCGTCTCCGTAGTAGCTATGTACAAGTCTACGAAGACGAACAGAAGGGAGAAGGGGTATCCCCTTCCTAAACGAGGAAGCTTGTACATTTTTAGGTTTGTGACGATCTAGAGCATACTTTTGGGGAAATGTATTTTTTTCAGTGAGTGATAAAAAAATATTCAGTACAATGTGCATGGCTATCGTGGTCTTTCCGCGTGTGCGTCCTTTCACTGTGTATAAACTAGCTTTATGGGAGTGGAACTAGTATGGGGCGTCTGTGGGAGGGGTGTCTACCTCCAAAAATAAGAGGGAGCTTTTGCACTTATAGTAATGACATTCAACCGTCTGGTGCACGCTTGGGAGGACTTCAAAAGTTAGAAAAATAACTACTCGAAGGATATGCTGCTACCAGCAACAGTTCAATCGTGCAATGCTTCTGAAAGCACACCTTCTTTGTGTCATTTACAAAAATTTTTTGTGATCAAAGTTCAGTTCAGACCAGTTCAGTTCGATTTTATTTCTGCATTTTTTTTCCACGGATTCAAATATATCATAGACAAAATAATGACAACACGTGTATCTGACAACAGAATAGGAAAAAGAATTACATTCATAGTGTCATTATCACAGTCTTTAAGGTATAAACATAACAATGAGATCAAAGGAATCGAGGATACACTTGCTTAAAGAATAAAGAGGAAGAAAACACGCGCAGCCAAGGAGCCTGCCGTCTTTAAGCACATGTTTGATAGTGATGGCAGTCACAGCATCTCAAAAAAGGAAACAAGAACATACAAATATATATATATATATATATATAATTGGCGATTTCCCATTGAAATGCTTTGTGCTAATTTTATGGCGTCTGCAAGGGGACGCCAGTGATGATAGTCACAGTAAACTGTGATGATAACAATAACGAGAAAAATTTATGACTTTACCCCATCTCAGGTGTATACTGTAAGTCTCTTGTCAAATATTTAAAAACACCGTCTAAGGAGAGGTAGAAGGAAAATTGTTTTTAGGAATCAGAAATGTCGAACAACAGACGAGGAGACAACGATGAAGATGACGATAATCATTATGATGACTGTAATGATAATGATGATGATAAAAGTAATGATAAAGATTATAAGAAGAAGAAGAAAAAAAAAGAATTTTGATTACGACACATAATAAAAAAAAAGAATACAACTTTTTTTAACATAAAAAAGAAATCCCCGAACCCTGCGGGATGATTGAACATGTCATCTTCCACCTCATGAGCTTCGGGGATGCATACTCCCCCCCCCCTCCCCCTCCACCGTCTCTCACCACTAGACGGCAATTCCGCTATATCCTAGAAAGTCGACGAGAAGTGACATATCGCATGAAGCCTAGTCAGCAGAGCTCTGCAAAGGTGGTATTCGTGGTATACACGTCTATATTGTTCGGGGTCATTGTAAGTACACACTCACATACAATCTTCTCTTTTAAAGTGTTTTTGAGGCGTATAATGATTAAGGCTTGTTATCATGGGTTGCGTTTATCAACTTTCCCCTGTTTGAAACGGCTTTCCAAAACCCTTTCCAAAGCCCTTTCCAAAGCCCTTTCCAAACGACTTCCAAAATAGTTGCGTTTATCAACTCTTCGCGAACACGATAACTGGCCTGTCACCACACAGCTGCATTGCGCAATTCGACCCGAGGAGAAGAGGTCATATAAGGCGTGCATTGTTCGTAACTGCAGTACAATACTACAAAGCCGTTTCAAAACAGCTTTGCGTTTATCAACTTCAAAAGGCTTTTACAAACAGGTTTCTGAAAACCTGTTTAGGAAACCTGTTTGGAAAGCCACACATTTGCGGCTTTCGAAAAGGCTTTCCGAAAGGGTTTTCAAAACAGCTTTGCGTTTATCAACTCGTAAAAATTCCTTGAAAGCTGTTTGGAAAACCTGTTTCTGCCGAGAAAAAGAGTTGATAAACACACCCTAAGTCATGGTCGCTACAAATTCTTGAACATGTTTAAAACAAATGCCTCCCATAGGAGCTATATCCAACACTGTTCAGACTGTGACCTGCACCCATACATGTTACATTCACTATCTTCCTATCTAGAACTCAGGTTCTCTTTCTGTCCCCCTTCCGTATAGGTTTCCCAGGCTTGGGAACAAGAAAATTGCACATCCAATCAGAACTCGGCTGTCATTGATTCTCTGTCCTCTTTTCCTCAACTGGAAAATATTTTTGCGCTTTAGACACTAGAGTTTTAATGTAATTCCATTTGTTAGAAAATAGCTATGCATTGATGAAATGACTTTTTAATATTTTGATTTGTACACGGAATTGATTGATATCTCAGTTTTATTTGCGACTCAGTTTTCTGTGTGTCTCCGGATTTTACGTCTTAGGTTGAGATCATATTTCTCAAGGTCAAGTTTGACTGAAACTTTATCATTCTTTTTATATAAATTCATATATCTGCAGTTTCTCATTTTGTACAGAATTCTTACTGCCATGATGGTAAACTGACTGAAAATCTTGCTCTTCTGAGAAGCTTGTTATCCTGTTACATAGGAGGTGAGAAGATTATTTGCCCATTGGGATGATTCGGATGTAATTAATGATGCGTTTGCTATCTCTTTGCTATGCATCTCTCATATTCAAAATAAAAACACTGTATGTTTTATTCAAGTGGACTTAGCAAAGTAGTTCAAATTTGTTCGTCTTTATGTTTATCAAATCTTGTGTCCAATGGATGTTTTCAGGAATTGTGTGTTCTTCCTAAGAAAAAAGAAATTCTTAGTTTTACACGCAGTGTCACAAGTTGATTTTGATAGACACATTGCTTTCAGGCCTATCAGAGTGAACTCCCTTGTTTCTCTTTGTGTTTGTTTCTTTGTTGGTTTGTTTTTACTTTTGAGACAAAAAAAGCATCCAATCAGAGATTACCTGGTACACATTTGTTGAAGCTCCATTAACGTCTGTCTTTTTCAGAAATGATTATTTGAATTATTTCTCGCCCTGCATCAAAAAGCACACTTCTTCATGGTCAGGTCATATCTTACCTCTACAGGAGTCGTCATTGGACTGATCACGGTCTCTATCAGTGAAAGCCAATCACTCATATCTTGCATCATTGCAGAGGTCCATCTCCCAGTGAAAGTATAATGCAATTTCAAACCCTCTCCAAAGACAGTATTTGTTTTGCTGCTCAATGTATTTGATGCCATACTTAAAGCCTCACAATCGTGGCGAGTGGTTTGTGCGGTACAGAGACGAACGCAACACGCTTCATCCCCCATTCTGTATCAAATGTCGTGACACTGTATGAGAATAGCGCTACCTCAATGGGTCAGCGAACACACACTGGTCTAAAAACTCACCTGACCAAAATGGCTGTCCGGAGCCACGAGAGCTTCCGAAGGGATCCGAATGGACGCACACTCACAGTGCGCATGCGCATGAAGAGAGGCCAAAAGAGCCAAGCGTCTTCTGGCCTCTCTCCTCCAATCACCGCAGCTCGTGGTCACAATGTTTGTGTATGATGCGTACACACACACACACACACACACACACACACACGTGTCTCAGTGGCAGCATTGTCCCACACGTTTATGGGTAGCACTACAGTCTGGCATTGCGCAATTACATGCACAAATTTCGTTCGTTTGGAGGAGTTACGCAATAACGTACCATTAGGGGTGACGATCGTCCGACTTTAAGTGAGAGGAAAAGTATGTTATGAAGATGTAAGCCATGTCTGGGGATGGATGAAGAACATACTTTATTACTGCTTGATGTGTTCTACAACATAAGATGACACTGAGTATACTATAAAATTGATGAACAACTTTAGGGTTTTGTATGTTGTCATCCCAAACCATCTCCACAAGACCAGTATCTGTTAGCACGTGGTCCCGCCATAATTGTTTTATTTTCCTCACCATCCTGCCTCAGTAGAATCCATGTAAATATTGTAAATAGTGCTCATCTGGAGATGCTATCATTTTTTTTTTTTTGTTGGAACATAATCCTATGCAAGTTGAATTTGTTACTCGGAAAAGTATCATCTGAAAAGTATCCTCGTACACACAAGCAGAGGATTAAATTCACTTTGAGCTCAACCGCATCCTCAAGATTCCATAACATTGATTAATTAACTCTAAAGACGCGGCCATTTTGAATATCAAGGAGATTTCTTAAACCACAAAGACAATAAACTTATAACATACATTGCTACTATAACAGCTCAGTTGTAGCATAAATTCTAGGTTTTCACTTTCAACTCCATAAGAGACACCGTGAGTGCTTGTTGGGGTTGGGATGGTGGCCGCTTTGAATTTCAGTATGGCTGCATATTGAAAAAGAATGCATTCTCTGATATCACACGTTTGTATGGAATTCAACATGTTTAATGATCTGTCTTGCTCACGAGCCGACATAAGGGCAAACATTACCTGTGTACCTGAACGGCTACCACAACTGATAGGTAGAACAACCGGCTATTTTGAAATTGAAGATGGCCGTCGAGCCTCATGATGTATAACAGAAGTGATGATTTAGATGAAATCTCTGGTATGAAAAATATTGGTAGTGTACCATTTGAAATTATTTTCATCCTGTACAAGTCAAGATATAGGACAAAGCCTATTCATTAATGGCGGCCATTTTGAAATTAAAAAATGGCGCCTGAAGATGTGCTCAGAAAAAAAAAATGGTACCCTAAATTTTTAAAGTCAGCACTCCAAAATTGACAAAGTTAGCCAACAAAATCAATTTTGGCAGGAAAATCCAGCTGGAGCCAAATATCTGACAAAAGAATGGGGCAAAAACAACAACAACAATACAAAAACACAGGATGTAAAACTCCACGGCACAACAATAAAGAGATTATCACATTAAAATGTAATCAAGCATGCTATCTTAACACATATCCGTGACCACTACAAGTTTTCAAAGCAGCAGCATTATTCTTTCAAAAGTTATTGACGAGCTGACATTAAAGGCTGTATAAAGGCTTCTTTATGAAATGAAGGGGAATATTTAGTTTATACCTAATCAACACTATTTTACCGAAAAATCAGTGTTCTAGAAAAACTGCTAGAAACACCATATCCTATTCGTTTCTAATACCAAACTTTGGAATAATGTAGACGGAAGATTGCTCTTTCCGAAAATATGAAAAACTAAGATTGACTGCTGTAGGGTCACCCTTTTCACCTATTTTGAGCCTTCACTTAAAATGATGGGTTGCAACTTTTTCTTATCTTTTTCATGCACAGTCACAAATAAACTTTGTACACGAGAGATTAACATCAGTGTTAGGTCTGCAAATACAAACGGACTACAATGTGTACCTGCATAATTCATTGGACCATCAGCAATAAAGGAGTCATGATGCACACATGTGACTTGGTGCCACTGTTATTACTTTATTTGCCACTTCATAAGTAGTATAGGTTTTCCCATCCATTTTCGCACTTTTGTCATTCAATTTCAAATATTATTATTCAATTTCGTCCCGAGAAGCACGTGGAACGCAAATCCTAACTTCAATTTCGTCAGTTGTCGTTGTAATTCCTGTTTCGTCAAACATTTTCGAAGACATAGCATTCAAAATCGTCAATTGTCATTCAAATTCGTCCCTCCCCTGACGGATCGCAGAATGTGAAGATCAAATTCGTTTTTGTTCAAACAATTTCATGAATTTTTCATTCAAATTAGCCAGATGTTGTCGATTCTTTATTTTGAGGGTGAACCAAGTTTAAGCCGACATAGTTTTACTTTCTCTCGTAAATTGTATCGTTACATTATGTTGTTCATTCTTTGACATTAAACATGCTACAATTCTACACTTAAAATTTTGTCTTTAATCATGTTTGCCAAGAAATCGTTTGTCAGTGTTTTCGTATGCGAAACGGTACGTCTGTTTGTATCAGTGTGTACTCAGGTTGCTTGTGTGTGTGTCTGTGTCTGTGGTTCTCTGTGTGTGTATGGGGGGGGGGGGGAGGGGGAAACTTGTGTGTATGTTTACTCCTGAAAGTAAAATGTGAACGGTTACAGGAAAAATACATGAATGACTGGGGAATCACACCGGATAGAGATATGAGACGAATATGAATGAAAATTTAACGAAAATGATTGACAAAAGGCGAAATCAATCCTGCTGTTTTGAGTGCTGCGAGTTAGACTGACGAATTTGAACTGTAAATGACGAAAATGTATGTCAACGACTAAATTGAATGGACTTTATTTGAAAATGAACCACGAAAGACGAATTTTAAAGTAAGATTGGCCTATTCCCGACATCCCGCGACGAAATTGAAGTCAAAATTTGTGAAATTGAATGAAAACAGTTTGAAAATGAATGAGAAAACCTATAGTTCAGTGAAACTACAAACTACACAAAATATCTTCGACAGAGGTGAATATGTAGCTACAAGTATGAGACTAATTACAAACTTATCATTGAAAAAAAATCAGTTTAAGTACATACTTTCATTACCTTACTAGAAAATTGATCACTGTATTCCATACCTATATACTGCACCCAATTGGGAGAGAGCTGATGTTAAACAAAATGATTCACAAAATTTCTTTTGAACATTTCTAAATATCTATCTAACCCATACAATGGAGATTTTGGCATTTTCCAACTTGAAACTCAGAGATTTAGCGCACTCTTTTGGTGGAATATAATAATCTATTGAAGACTAGACTAGTCTCTAGGAACTGTAAAAAACAACTGTAAAACAAACTGTAGGATAACTTGATAGCATATAATCCAGTCATTGTTTGTAGTGACTTTTGCAATATTACTTAGCGTTGCTTCAGATGTATGAACTATCACCATCAATGATGCAAATCCATCCATGTAACTCTATTTTGAAATGGAATCTAGGTTTGTATATATGCTGATATGACGAGATGTTATGCAGTAGTAAAGCGGGAGTAAAGCGGGAGCATGACAGGGACATGGATCTCCTGTTTACCTCGCAACATGAGAATGCATTAACGTTAAATGTATTGATTTGTTGGCGTAATTGTGCTACTTCTGGCTACTTCAAGACACTTTAAATGTTTTTGCTTGTAGACATATGAAATTTTAATTGTTTTACTGCAGTCTACAACAGTCCTGGGCCCTGTTTTATGAAAAGATAAAATCAATTTTAACTTCCCTTAACACACAGGCTGCCATAGACTTATCATAGAAATCAACTTTATCAATTTTAACTCTTCATAAAACAGGGCCCTGGACTACACTGGCATGCATCACGGTGGACATGAACAAACAAGGGTCTGCATGATATGAACATTCCTACTGCAGTAGTTTAATTCTGTGGACAGTGTATGTCCTATGCTCTAAGTCCACTTTCAGTCCTTTAATATAGATGCATTGAAACAAAGACAGGGATACCTTGGTATATGTTTTTTTTTTTTCAGCTAGCAATCAGAATCATTTGATAAATATTTGATAAATATTTGATAAATCACCTTCCTTTACACCATTCTAAGAACAGATATGACAACTTGCTGGCATCAACCGTGGATACAGGGATTTTGATAAATGTGTGAGTACATTCAAGAATATATAGTGCACAATACCTTCATAAAATTAAAGAGCTAGATCACAAGAAAAATGACTATTAATGAGCACAAACAAATCTTTACTGAAGAAATCTACATCAAACTAAACCTCAAATTGTGGTATATGATAAACACTTAAAGTTCATGTAGGCCTACATATTGCTTACTCATAATTTCTCTAATCACCCAATAGTGGTTACTCCCTTCCACCTCTCTCAGAGCACGGCCAAAATGTTGGTCCTGAGAGTTGTCAGTATTCCATTTCAGTTTAATAATAGGAACGTATATTCTTTCCTACACTGTACTCACCATTGAGCAGTATACTGCAACTAATGCATATCCATCAACTATAGTCAGTTTTTTTTTTGTAATCTTACGTAGATATTAAGACATTTTGCCATGACACTTTCTGTACAACAGAATGCTGTAGCTTTATGTCACAAACTCACAATAATTGCACATTTTGTGGTTGTGTAAGTACCGAGCATCTTGGGTCATCAATATCAATTTCAGCTGTTTGATATATTGTGAAGGAATCATCATTCTTTCTAGAAATCACATTTGGAAGTACAGAAATAACAAGTACATTGCTGTTTTTAGCTCACCTTAGCCAAAGTAAGCTAAAAATAGTAAGCTATTACCATGGCCGGCGTAGCCGTGGAGCGATAGGGATCTTGAAGTATGGCGGCGGTAAGGTTATGTTGTTTCTCTGAAGACCTTTTTTTTTTTTTTTTTTGGTCAGCTGAAGAAACCCGGAAGTGGACGGGTAGAGATAAGCTGAAGACCTTTTTTTTTTTCGCTTGTCAGCTGAAGAAACCCGGAAGTGGACGGGGAGAAGAGATGACCCTTTTTTTGTTTTTTTTGGGGGTTTTTTTTTTTGCTTGTTAGCTCATGAAACCCGGAAGTGGGCCCCCACACTTTTGAAAACACTGCGCCGGCCCTGTTACAATCATTCATCATCGGGCATTTTCTAAAACCAGAAGTGACAGGGCTTATTTAGTTCCACGAGTACTCATAAGAACAATGATGACTGTGGTTTGTACATGGTGGATCTAGAGGTGCCCCTTCAGAATCGGGGGGGGGGGGGAGAGGAGGAACCAAATTGGGGCCCAATTGCTATGTGAACATTTTCAGCTTTTACATGGCAAACCCAATGTAATATTTTCACTGAGAACTGAGCAGTTAACATCCCTGGGGTGACAGGATCTTAAATTGTTCAAAAGAGCGCAAGCCCCCCCCCCCCCCCCCCCTCCATTCCCCATATATAAGAATCTTTAAAAATCTTCTCTGGAACCAGAAGAGAGAGAGCTTAGTTAGTGCTATGAGTGTAATTTAGATTAAAAGGTGACTGTAGGTTGAAGTCAGTGGAATCGTGGGTGCCCCCTCAGAGCCAAGGGGTGGGGGGGTTTGTCCAAGTTATGGCCAAGTTATGGCCATTTTTTTTTACATTTTCTTATATCGTTCGCGATGCAGGGTCAAATTTTTACTAATTTGGGAAAGAGTTTAACAGGATGATATAAAAACAAAAACGGGCATATGATCCAGTTGGGGGTCCCCAGAACTCCAAAATTAGGGAAACTTTTGACTACAAATGTTGCTATGGCAACTGTTATGCCACAATAATCATTTTCCCAATAAGTCTACAGTACAAACTTTGCTTTCAAAGCATGGAAAACAGATGAAAATTTAAGCATTTTCACTTGACCTCCGACCCCATGACCTAAAAACTTATCCAACATAATCACTGTGTGGTAATGCATGTACAAAATTGTATATACCAAGTTTAAATACACTGCTCAGTGTATACGGTGTACATTCATCTATACCAAGGTTAAGTACACTGCTCAGTGGATATTAAATCATTCAATCAAATTTTCTACAAACTTGGCATTATGACTAGTTTGATATAATGTACAAATGGACACCACACTCTCCTTGAGGTCCCCACACCAAGTTCCCAAGTTTGTTATGTTCTTCACAAGTAACAGTCTGCAAAAATATGTGAAAGGTGAACTTGTGAAACTCAGGTGAGCACTAGACACCAATTTTCTTGTCCAACAGTTTGTGGACTCCTGGTTCTTTCACCTGACAATTTCTAAATTTTCTGCCTGTGGCAACCAAAGTGGGATGTGAAAAACCATGAGGACATTCAAAGGTAGAAGACATTGTGTTCTTACCAAATGAGCTTATTGTGCTCTCGTGGAATGAGCATAATCAATGGTTATGACCAGTTTTAGGACAATGTGATACTTTCTTCATAAAGGCTGCTTTGGATTTCTAAATTATATTTGTCTATTCAAAGTAATGAGTAAGACAGGGCAGCCAATAGAACCTTGGTTTTACAGCTGTAGGCGTATTGTTTCCAAGAGGTTTTCCATAATTTTTCGTTCTTTTAATTTCTGATGAATGACACTTTGTGAAGATGAGAATTGAGCATGTTTCTGTGAGCAATGGGTGCAGTCATGTCTTAAACCATGGTCTGTTGAGAACACTAACAATGCTTAAATGATTGCTAGCTATGCATTAATGGACATCATTCTAGTAAGGACCAGTACTGGGATGGAAGGAATGGTTTATGACCAAAGGAAATACTTCCTCTCGATTGTTAGCGCTATATAAGCTCAATATGGTCTCTTGTTGGTGGTGCCAGGACACTTCATATTCAATGGTGGCAAAGTAGAACTTGCCAACTCCTGTCTATTTATACAAATACACTCTTACATGTGTAGGATTAGCACCTCTACATACATTCAAGTTACAGTCTATCCATATGAAAATGAATGTTCTTTGCTTATACTTAAAATCTATATACACACATACACAAACACAGTATGCACACACAAACACAACATACAAACATAAATCAAGGAAACTTACAAATCTCTGATCCCTGTCTACAAATTAAAAAAAAAAATTCTACTTGATCATTCTTACATCATTCCAAATTTCATATTTCAAGCCAATTGTCCACAATCATTTCAGCCTTATAATGATATTTCTGCACAGGAAAAGCACACTATCAAATAATAGAATGCATTCACATATCATTTGTAGGTTTCCTCATACTCTCCTTTTCAGCATGACGACCAAATAGTATCCACGTTCATGTACACCATGTGCGTCTTCTCCTGCTGTAGATATCTGCTCATGGCATCATAGCACAATTTGTACTGGTCCTGCAGATTACACAATATTGAAAGAAACATGAAAGACTAAATAATTTCATACATTATCAGAAAGAACATAATTGATATTTCTGCAGGAAATATCAGGATGAATATTTCAAGTTCATGATTGAGGGATAAGGAATATTCTTGAAAGCATTTAAAATGTTTAAATTATTTTAAAGCTGAATAGGTCCTACCATTTCTTCTCTACAACTCCTGTAATCTATTCATTTCTTGACTGTCATGTTCTCAAAGACAGACAATGTTGTGTTCCAGCACATGAGCTGTGTCATTTCATTTCATCATGCAAGAAAAACAATGAAATAAATTCACATGTATTAATCATGTTTCCAGGATACAGATACAATTTATGTGAAAATGAACTGGACTCTATTGAATTGGCATCTTATGAAAATGGAAGGTTTTTGATATTTGGAAGACATCAGACACTTTCATACCACTGAATCTACAGTTTCTTTTCTAAATAGTTTTCATTCGCTTATGTTTTGCATTTCTTTAAGCCAGTAAATGGTGATTAACCTGGCGCTCACAAGTGTAAAACGCTGTATACAGTCATCATCACAGTTTTGTAGTGTGCTAAATGCCAGCTCTTATTCACACAGTAGGTCTGATTGAATCATGCACATGTCAATGGTCTGTGCCTGGCATGTTATGTGTGACTGCATGCCCAGCTCAAACCCACAAAAAGTCACATATTTGGATTCTCTGTAACTGGCTTAAAATATGTAATTTGTGTTGATCGACGTTTAAGTTTCCCTAATCTGGGAGATTAATCCTTTTGCTTCCTATCATCAAAATTTGGCAGCTTAAAACAAAATCAAAATCAAGATATCAGCAGTTTCTCTACACCACATTTTTTAAAAATCTGACAGGCACTGCTTTCACTGGGAAATGAAATATATTTTCATTGATATATTGCGCAGCACACCTGAGTAACCCTAATCTTTAAACCCTCCTTTCTCCCTTTTCTATGAAACTGCATCTTCTAGCTGTTTCCTATTTCACTCTTTTTTGAATGGTTTATTATGGTCCAACTGTAACAAGTTAACATGATAATTTTAAGGCTTAGCAGGAAGAATAGGAACAAAAATTGAAAATATCACTCGGAATCATATATGCACTGGAATGACTAGCATATAATTTGTGTCAAGGGAAACTATCGAACTATGAAAGGTTTCAGTGCACAAATAAGACTTAATTGCCATGTCACCTCTTTGTGGAGAATGTCATATTCATGCATCCTTGATTTACAAGACACTTACAAGTGATTCCACCATGTTGGGTCTGTTGGCACGCAGTACCTGAACTGCATGGAAGATGTCTACTGTGTTCTCTCTCTGGCACTTGTCAATCACAGACCACAGAGCACAGAACACTCCACTTCGACCGACCCCATTTCTGTGAAGGACGAAAAGTCATGACCTTATAAAACCATTACCATTTTTGCAGTTCATGTGAAATAAGAGCAAAAACATATATGCCTATACAGGTTTTTTTTTTCCAGCAGCATGAAGGCTGTTACGAATTGCCAACCACGAAAAAATTCTGAGTATAGGTCTACTGCATATGCTTGCATTTACTACATTACAGAGACAAAAACTTTCGCTTGTACTATACTTTCACAAATCTTAGCCCTTACTGAAATTCACTTACGTTTCACGCATGTGAAGATTTCCGGTTTTAACGGTATTTGATTTTTGGTATATGACAGGAAAATTAGAAATCAATTTCATATATGTGCTCTGAGGAAGATAGTATTTAATGTAAGGCAATTATGCATTAATTAAGATACAAACATTAGGTTTTTTTAATTACTTTTTGGTACATACATTTGCATATATTTGGAGGATAATACAGCTATTTGCTGAGAAGAAGAAAAAGGTAAGATGAAAGAAAGCTAAAAACAAACAAACAAACAAAAAACAAAACAAAACAACCCAACATTTTGTGTCTTGTCAAACATTGAGGCCATCCCATTTTGGTGAAAGAGGCAACTAGTGGGCATAATATGGGAACTATCAAATTGTGTAGCTAGTCAGAAATTAGACTTATGGTAGCACTCACATGCAGTGGATGATGACCGGACCTAAGGTGTGGGCAGTCTTGAACGCCTTCTGTACAGCCTTCACAAGGTGGATGAGTGACATTGGAGATCGTAGCTTGTCGCTTGCAGCACTCCATCCAAACAGTCTGAATTGGGTCACAGTCACACTCTGGTTGTGACAGAAAAAAAAAATGACAACAGAGAAATCCCAAATATCCGTTTACAGTTTAACTTCAAAATGCTACCTACATCTTAGCAATCTATTAAGACTGATGTTGCTGTACAGAATTTTGTATCTTATTATGCAAGACTATTCATTTTCATTTTATTGCATATCATGGTAATCTCAGAAGTTAACAAGACTTGTGCCTTTTTTCTCACAGTGAATAAATTAGACTTCATATGTTGGTATGATGGTTGTGTCATTCACTTCTGCTTCATAATTTCATGCGAAGTGCAGTCCCAACATCAGACTGTCATCTCCCTTGTTAGTAGATTATAGACCATAGTGGTTTTTTTAAATTAAAACTCTCTAATCAATAGTATGTTTCATCCTCATACCCTCATACATTCACACACTAAGCAAGTGCAGCAATGAATTTATAGCTTATGAAATATTCTAATAATACACACACACACACACACACACACACACACACAAATCATCATAATTCATGTTTTCCCCGCATTAAATGAGCAATCAGCATATTATATAAATGATTACACACACACACACACACACACACAGACACACACACGCACACACACACACACAAATACAAACACACACTTTGCTTTTCCAGAGCTCAGAATTGCATCATACAGCTCATCACACTGGAAAAGAGACGGTAACACTGAACTCTGGTGTGTATGCTGTCAAATTTTTGGCAAACCTCTCCCTTGCTTGAGACAGTAAAAATATCTGAGTCAAAGTGAGGTGTGCTAGAAGATCCCACTCGTTCAACGTTCAGAGATCCCAACTGAAGTGTTCCCACATTAGGCCAATACTGCGCACATGTCTGAAAAAAAAAAGTGGAGGGTTGAAATTATGTTAACTCACTTCCCAAGAAAATCTCTTGAGTCCTTTATACAGTCTATTTGAGATTCTCCTACAAAGTTGGTTGAGAGCCTGAAAATGATAATGGGAGATTTTTCTCTCTTTACACTCATGCTTATATTCAAAATAATGTGTTTTTTTTCCTAAAGAAAAGTGTCTGTGTTCATTGACTTGCAACGCTCAGTAGACTTTATCAAAATTATGAGCAATATGCTTGTTTACATGTTTTGCTTGGTTGCCAGAAATGCACCTCTACTGTATGCAATCTAGTTCCCTTTTTCTGCACATCTTACTGTAGACGTTGTGAAAAGTTTGAAATGAAACAATTTCATGACCTTTTTTCATATCTTGAAGCAAAGACAAAGATGAATACAGGATGAAAAACCGCTAATTTAACCTTCCTATCTCGGAACTTAACTTTACTGTTACTCGAAAGACACTCCCTTCAATGCAAAAAATATAATTGTAATGACTGCTCCATCACATCTAAAACAACAACAACAACAACAACAACAACAACAAAAATGCTACCAAAAAAAGTCGATGGTATGGTATATTAGGAAATTTCTTAAAAGGTTAAGGTTGAAAGTTTGCAACAAAAGATATAGGTCACTGTCTGTCAAAAAAGAAAGGAAATGTCCAATAAAGAAGTATTGTTTGGTTTTGTACGCTGGCTCTTTGGAGTTGCCATAGTAACCACTCGCCTCATCAGTTGGGTCAAGCTCATTGAGCATGACAATAACAGGACACTTCCAGTCAAAGACAAGTCGCCACATGTCCACTACTGTATTGGGCAAGGGAGCCTGGGTAGCTACAAAGACGTCTTTTTCTGTGAAGGTCTAAAGAAATGAAACAAAACAAAAAAGCCCCTACTAAAGTAGAGTAACGGTTACAGCAGAAGCAAAAATGGTGAATACACAGATAACAGCTTTGATACTGAAACTTGTAATGCACCTGTACTACAAAGGCAGGAACAGTAGATGTGACAGCAGCAGGAGGAGCAGTTTGCTTTCTCTGCTGCACTTTTGTAGCACATTGCAGTTAATGTCAATTGACAGGTAGTGGATAAAAACAAACCTTGCCATGATATCTGCAATATGTTCTAAAGAAACCAGGGCCCTGTTTCATAAAGCTGTTCGTAAAGTTACGAACAACTTACGAGCGACTGGTGATCAGTTCTTGTGCTATTTACATTTGTCAGTTAAAAAACGCCATCGATGAAAATGATTTGAGGATCTTGTATAATAATTATGTACATCAGAGTTCAAAGAAAACATATTTTGTAAATAAGGCGAAAGAGATTTTGCATGATAACGTTGCATAAAAGACTCATTATTTGCATTTTATTCAAATCTTGCAATTTAAGGGTGTATAATGATTTTAAAATTTTGGATGTTGGAGCTCTATAATCTGATTTTGTACAAATTCGAACTGCTTTCTTTTGAAGTAAGAGAAGTCTTTGAGTTTGGCAAGAATACGTATTTCCCCAGATAGAATTACAGTAAGATAAAACAGATAAAACATACGCATTATATAGAGTAAACAAAATGTAACCTGGCAAATCATATTTCAGTCGATTTAAAATGCCAATAAAACAAGAAATTCTTGTGCAAACAAAATCAATATGATCACTCTAACTCAACTTACTATTCAATACCACACCTAAAAAATTTACAGATTCATAAAATTTCAAACGTGTTTCACCAATTTTCAAAATCATATCATCAGTATCATATTGCACACCTCCGCGTTTAGAAAATACACATTGCGTTTTACGTGTATTCAAAATGAGTATCTTGCACTTTAACCAGTTATGTACTTGAAAAGGCTTTTATTTAAAGATTCAATCAAAACATTGATATCATTATGTGAGGCAAGAAGTGAGGTGTCGTCTACATATAAAATAAAATGAGATTCATGGCAAGAGTTTACAATGTCATTTATATAGATAAAAACAGTAAAGGTCCAAGAATGGATCCTTGAGGCACACCTGTTTAAATATTCTTAAAAGACGAAGTAAAAGAATCATACACAGTAAATTGTTTTCTTCCATATAAATAAGATCTAAACCATTTAAAACACACACCTCTAACACCATAATATTGCAATTTTTGTAATAAAATTTCATGAGAAAGACAGTCAAAGGCTTTAGAAAGATCCATGAATACTGCTAAAACATCTTTACCACCATTAGTTTCTTAAATTATTCTGTCCTGTATTTCTATGACTGCCATATCTGTAGACAAATTTTGCCGAAATCCATATTAACTATCATATAATAAATCATGCTGAAGCAGAAAATCATAAAAACGAGTAAAATTATTTTTTTTTCTAATATTTTTGAAAAACAAGGCAGAATAGATATCGGACGCTAATTTGTAAATATTCTGGGATCATCTTTTTTAAAAACAGGTTAGGCCTATAACTTTTGATACTTTCATTTTAGATGGTACAATACCAGTACTTACGAAAAGTAACATATATACAAAAAAGTTCGACAATAAAAGGTAAAACATGTTTAACCACATATGAATCAATATCGTCAAAACCACTACTTTTCCCAGATTTTAATGTCTTTCCAAAATCTAAAATTTCATATACTGTAAGTGGTTTAAGAAACAAAGTATTAGTAAGAGGTTTATTCATATAAATAACAAATTCTTCATTATTTGTATCGGTCATATAATCAGCGGATATATTTGATCCAATATTAATGAAATATTCATTAAAATATTCAGCAATTTCATTGGCATCATCAATATCAGTTCTGTCATACGAAAACGTTTGTTGTTTATTGGTGTCAATCTTTTTTGTTTCCCCAAGATAGCACTGATGATTTTTCTTTGCTCTACGTAAACAAAAAGTAAGTTTATTACGTATCTTTTTATACCTTTCATAATTGGATACTAAGGGAAATTAACATAAATCTTATAATATCAATTTTCTTTTTGATAAGTTTTAAAAGTTCACTTGTGACCCATGGTTTTCTGATTTCTTGGTTCCTTTCATTCTTAATTTTTCTCTTGGGTAAATGCATATCATAAAGATTCAAGAATATATCACAAATCACGTTATACGCCCTCTCCGGATCATTATCTTCATACACTCTTGACCAATCCGTGTGTGCTAGATCGGCGATAAGGGTAGCTAAGTTTTCTTTGGTAATTTTCCTAAATGTTTTTAACTTCTCCTCTCCGCGGATATAATTATATATGCAATATTGGTAAGTGATCAGAAATATCTGTCATCAGGATGCCTGACAGACTGGGTACGGTGTTATCATTTGTGAATACATTGTCAATAATTGTGGTTGACGTAGCACTGACACGAATTGGTCTGTCTATCAATGGGTGAAATCCAGAAGAAACGGTTACATTTGAAAACTACAATATCGGTAAAGTTATATCTTTTTTAGTCAGATCAATGTTATAATCTCCCATCATATATACACAATTTTGTTTTATATCAATTTCACTGATCAGTTTTTCCAAAAGGAAAAAAAAAGTGAATGGAGAAAATGAATACTGTGGTTGACGATATATCACTCCGTCTATAATATTTCGAAATGGTTTACAATTAATTTTGATGAATAAATGATCAACTCCTTCACAATGCTCCGTAGGCTCGTAGAGTGTAAAGTTCAACCCTTCTCGGATGAAGAGGCCAACCCCACCCCCACGACCGGTTGGTCGGTCAACATGGATGAATTTGTATCCTTCAAGAGCAAAAGAAACATGTGTTGCTGAATTTATCCACGTTACAGATAAATCATACCTATCACTGAAAACTTAATTTTAATGCACGAAAGGTAAGTATGAATTCTATCAAAGTTCTGAAACATGCTCCTTGCATTGAAATGAATCATGCTGAAGTGTTTAGCCACTGAGTAATTTTCTACGGCTTCATGCAATTCAGAAGTCAAATAATATCTAACTGGGATGGGATTAAAATTGTCATCTTCAACTTGATACTCATTAGAATCTAAGTTGGGAGAATTTGACAATTCATCTTTTGATCTTTTTATCGGCGAAAATAAAGACTTAAATTCTGAGTCTCCAATTTTTCCAAAAGGTAAACAAATTAAATGATTACATTTATCGTTCAGATTTGAACATATATTTGTATCAGTTACGTTGCATGTCTTCAAATTAACATTTTGTTCAATACGTTGGTCTTCTTTTATCGCAAAGTCATTTGACATTTCTAAAGAGTGAGAACACAAAAGGAAAATAAATAACAGAACAAAGACAATTTTGAAACAGAGAAAAATGACAAAACAGTAATGCACTGGAAGTGAAGATGAAAAAAATACAAATATATATTTCCCTCCTATGATCAAACAGTATCATGGGGAACATTTATGAGAAAACAAGAAAAAACAGGGGTAAGGTAACAACGTATGCATTTTTGGAATGCGTCAGCAGTGACATGCATGGTTTCTAATGTCGTCAGAGTTTGTCCAAGTCTTTTTTGCTGTGTATTGTTCTTTTGATCGCCTTTCCTCTGGTGGCAGGTAACAGAACAACAATTATTCCATCAGCAGACCACGCTTCCTTGACCTTGTGATGACCCTTTGCGGCCCGCAGGAGTTCCTGATGGGTGCTGCTGTCTGCAGCAGCTGCTCGTCAGAGCCGCATCTATGCCCATGCCAGTCCCTTTCAGCTTCCTCCTAGAGCGAAGAACCGCACTGCGCACGCGGTATGAGCAGAACTTGGCAATGATAGCGCGAGGCTTCCTGACATTTGCGTTGGCTGATCCCGCGCGTGGGTCCGTCGTGTTGTTCCTTGGAGCGATGCGATGCGATCGGTCAAGATCGGCCATTGTCAGGGGGATGCCAAGGCGTTCGGAGGCTAATTGGCAGATGACCTCATCGGTGTTCTCGGCGTCACTTTCTTTCACACAATAAAACTTCAGACAATTGCGCCGCGAGTATTGTTCGGCTTCGTTCATGGCGAGTGTCAGATTGCTTTAATGGACGTTGCCTGAGCATCGACGATGCCTGCTAGCCTCTTTATCTCAGCTGCCTTGGCATTCTGAGACGTCTCAAGCTCCAATGATTTCCCATCGATGTGTTCTAATCGTTCCATTATGGGCGTATTGGCTTTCTCAAGCTCATCTAGTCGCGAATGAACTTCGTGATATGCTTGTCAATAGCCCTTTCAACGGCGCTCTCGGTGGCATCTAGAAAAGCTCCACTTTTCAGGTAGTCCTCAACCCCATGAAGGGCTGCTGCTTCCGCGGTAACTTTCGCTTTGGCCGACATTTTGAAAATTAGTCACCAGTTCGTTTCACGACTACGGCAGCGACACCAAAAGTATTACAAATGCAACACAGTTTCGAAAAAAGTGCAATTTACAGGGTTCTTGGGAGCTCAAATCGTATCACGCACACATGGCTATGGATCATGTAGTTCAGTTTATAGGCTAAGTTATATTAATCTGTTGCCGCTCACAAGCCAGATAGGCCTACCTAAGAATGGAGGTCATGACATCTGTTCACTTACAGTAAAAGACAGGAGGCGCCTCACAAATAATGCACGCAGACACATTCCATGAGTGTAGGTTTATCAGTTTAGAACATCGCAGTCACGAAGATGAGTATAATACCAATGGGCCCTACCAATGTTACCTCATTTTGTCAGTGCTGACGAGAGTTTACGTGTCCACACTTTGTTACGCATGGGACTACGTACAGTCTGATGCGTAGGAGATATGTGTAGACACTCGGGTTCCGTCAGACACTTTTACTTGGTCATTTTGCTTCTTCTGGGTACCAGAGATTTTCTTTTCCAACGAGAAATGCTTTCCTCTTCTGATCTTTATACTTTCCACTATTTCAGGTAGGTATGTTTCTTCTCTCCTCTCCGCAAGCTGTCTTTTTTTAAAAAGTAAGAAACGAGTGTCCCGTCTCCCGTAGAAAAAGTGTTTTGAATAGTTTACCTGGACTTAAAAATTCCCCATTTCAGCTTTATTGGAAGGACTTTTGATGGTTTCATAACTCAGCAAATTAAAAATCACTGAATAATCCTCTTTTTTTTTTTGCTGACACAAACACATTTTCTTAGTGTACACCAATACAAGGGCAGACATGTTAGCAACTCTGGACACAAATACACATTTCTCCATAAGCCTCATCTTAATTCCTATTTCTGTGATGGGAACCTACAAGCCTGGAATAAACTCCTAGAAATGGTAAGGTGATCAAGCTATACTCACATTCATAAATGATGCATTGATGTAGTCAGTGGAGTCTTCAAGTCCTTCTGAGACAAGACATGGTCTCCTTGTCTCCACTTAAGGGCCAAGGAAGACAGAAAACAAGCAGAAATCATGATGCCCATATATGTGCCCATTGGCAGAAAACATGGTGCCCCCTCCTCTTGCCCCCTCCTCTTGCCCCCTCCCCTTCTCTCTCAACAAAGAATACTTCTGATATCTATGTTACCATGCTAAAGATTAATGCTGAAGTGTCTTTTGCAGATTAAGAACAGTTAATCATTAAAACAAAATATGATAATACAATATATTGGCAAATATTGCCCTAAGAACGTCAAGTCAGGCAGACAACAATCAGAGATCATAATGCCACATATCATCATGTACCCATGGACAGAATACAAGGTGCACCCTTCTCTTTCTCTCCATCCTACGTAATCAGCAACAAATGCTTCAGACAATATTATCAGTAATCAACATGACATTAATGCTGAATAGTGTCCTCTGCAGAAGAACTTTTGATCATTAAACAAAATATATATTTACTGAAATATGTGTACCAGTGAAAGTTGAGTCATAGACTACAGCTTTATTCACATATTGAACTAAGAAAGTATACCTTGTTTTCTTTATCACATATACAGTAAAATAGATTCATACCTTGCTACATCTGTAACTGTCCTTTAAAATCTGTGAATGATTAAACTAGAACAGTTAGAATGTAAGCACTTGGGTTGAGGGATAAGTGATGAGAGAGTGCGCGAGAAATCAAAAGATTAATGGATTTTATTACTTGCACTGCCTCAACGTTAGCCCGATTATCTCTGAAGGGAATTTCCTTTCTGTTTCCAGCTGGACAGAAATATAAGTGCAGTTGTTTTCAATCATATTCTTAATGATTATGAAGTGCAAGTTCCTTCATACTTCGGTTGTATTGACTCACATGGCAGGATGTTTTGGAATCTGTTCTTGTTCTTGTTCTGAGGCATCTTTCCTCCTCTGAAGGCGTTGCTAGGAGGGACCGGTGCTAGTGAGTCAAGCAACTGAAAAAAAAGATAAGTCATTTTGTCAGAATAAATGGGCTTTCTCTAAATTGCACTTTGAAGAAAGTTAATAATTGAATTTATATTCAACATGGCATCACTTTGACAAAACATGCCTTTGACAAGTCAACTAAGCTTTGTATAAAAAATTTCATGCAACATGACACTAGATTAAGTTTGCTTTGACGGGCAGGGGTATTCTCTCATTTTTTTTTTTTTTTTTGGTCTTTGTTTTGCTTTTGTCCTAAATTGAAAATAGAATACTTTGATTTTATTCTGGAAGTAATGAACACGAGTGTTGTTGTATGCCTTGTCATTGGTGTTGCAGTTTTCTTACCTCATATTCTAACTGAATGTTAGTTTTCTTTGTCTTTGGGTACATTCTGTTGAGAGTTTCTAGCTTCTTCTTGAACTGTGACACAGGGATGTTGGTCTGGTCAGATGAGTAGATCTCAAGGAGAGCATTGTAGATGAACACATATTGATCCTGTACATGGAGGTGAATAGTAAGTCTAGTGGACTAGTAATAGGCCTAGTAAGGGATTATTTGGTTCGGTTTCAGTTCAAATTCAGATTTTGTTTAGAGTTTTATGCATTAATCATGATTGCAAATGAAATACAGCCATTTTCCCTTTATCAAAAGCATTAAGATGTACAATCACAGAATAAAAACCTATGGTAATTTAAATCATTTTAGATAGAGGAATGAATGGTAGTCTTACTGAATTATAGTCTGTGTTGGTGGGAATGGCATGCATGCAGAAGACTGTCATTAAATGAGCATAAAGCTTGAAGCGACAAGAGTTGGAAGAAAATATAAAACATATAACATATATTGTATACACAAAGCAAAAGCAAAGTTAGATTATTCATTGTTGTTATTGCACCTCGTTATTACAATACATTGTGTAGGTATAAGGGGGATAGGGTGAGTACATTGAGTGATGGTGCAAGTGAGCTTGATCTATAAGCGAGAGGTACGATGTGTCTTGTTCTGCAACAAAGTCTGGATGCTGTTGTTGAATGGTTGGATGTTCAAGTAGATACATTGACAGTGAGCAAAAATATCAATTGCCTAAAAGATTTTGTCACTAAGATATTCAGGTATTGACCAATCCTCATAATTTGATATAATATGCTTTTTCATGGATGCTTTGAAAGAAGAAAAAAGTGTGCATGATTAAATATTTGGGCAGGGGATTCTGAAGAGCTCTTTTTCGTATTTTCAAATCATAATTAAAACAAGACTTTAAGAAACATGCAGACGCCATTATGTCCCAATTTAATCCCAATTAATACAGTACAGCATATAAATGTATATTAATTGCTCTTTTTTCAGCACATGTTTTGAACATTTATATTTTCTGTTTAAAAAAATGAACAAAATGAAATGAAGTTATCTAGTTCCATTCACTAGGTAATATCAAAATCATCTAAAGTTATAGAGCCTAAAGTGAATATTAAGGAGGCTTGAAAGCTGGTCCAGTATCTTTCAATGTCACACAAAATGAAGGGTTACATAGAAGTCAAAATGAATCACAATCTCTTGCCTGTGTTTGTATCATCTCAATACGGTTTTCCCTCATCTGGTTGACAAATCCAAAGATGTCCACCTTTCCTGTCTCTCGAATCATACACAGCATGTTATAGAGGGTGAGGAAGGTGCCTGTTCTTCCTGCTCCAGCACTGCAGAAAGAGACAAATAAATAACATAACAAATCTGAAGTCCATCGTTAGCAAACTAACAAGTGTTCAAAAAACAAACAAACAAACAAACTAAGGCAAACCCTTATGGAACAAACACACGGTAACACAATGTGGTTTATGTGGAAATGTCCCAATTTCACATTGTTAGTTACACATAAACAACACTGTATGACCGTGTGTTCCAGCTGTTAGATTTTGTGAAGAATTTTGCACAAAAAAAAATGATACACCAACAACCTATGAGTTGTATGTCAGTAGAGTAGAACATTACCCACTTGTGAATCGTGAGGCAAGACATTGAAGTTTTAGAGCCTTCTACACTTAACAGACTGGGTTTTTGTGAAATCAATGTCAGTTTTCTGTAATCGGTTATAAAATATCGGTCTACAGCATTGTTATGAAATATGTGAGAACACAATTCTTAGATGAACAGCTGAAACTCAATGAACAGTAAATACAAAAGTGACACAACTCTTTTTTCCCAATTCCTTTTTGAATTTGTGAACTTAAATATTGTATTCAGAGTGTGTACTAAGCAGTCTCCCCCCCCCAAAAAAAAAAAAAAAAATCAACCAATTTGTTTTGAAAAGAAAATCTTTGCACTACCACTAGAAGTTATATATGGCTGGATTTCTTCATGACACACCTTCATACTGGATTTGTATAAAATCCCTTGAGAAGAGTATATGGCCAGCATTGCCTACACTAATGCGACACCTTGGCCACAGGGGCAGGAGATGCAACTGCTTGCTTTGATGAAGAAATATATTACCACAAATATATTCTTTCTTGCCTGACACATTTTTTATTCACCTTTACCTTATAAGAGGCACCATTTAAAAAAGAGGGCCAGGCATTAAGTTGCTCATGAATAACAGTGACCTGTGAAGTAGACAGAGCACCTACATACTAACCTGCAGTGTACCAGCATTGGTCTAGCTCTATCAGCTGGAGACATCGTGGCGTGGTGATGGAGAACAGCTTCAACAAAGTCAAGGAGAGTGGTGTAGTACTCTGGAACCCCCATGTCAGGCCAGGACAAGTAGTGGAACTGGGTGATGGTTCTTTTATCTCCATCTCTTCCCTGGAAGTAATATAAATGAGTGAAAGTGTTCATACCATACAGTTTGGATGCCGTGTTGGGATGTGGTTGAGGTGAGGGAGGGGAGGTTGCATTCTGAATGTAAATTGAGCCTTTTGGAGATTGAACACAATGTCAGTGGACCAAAGCAAATATGTCATTTTCAGGTCATTGTATTGCTATTACTCAGTGATTTTTTTTAAGGTTATTAGTTTATTCATATTAAAACATGACAAATTTAGCATTTTTCCACATTTCTATCACACTGTATTTTCAGGGGGAGGAAGGGGAGGAGGGTGTAGTACTGCTACTGGTCTCCCAATTGCCAATCTAACCCAGCCTTTGTGCAGCAGAACCAACTCATAACAGAGCTTTTGTCCTATTTTTTCCAAATTCTTAAGTGGTGATAACTCACTTGCTACCTCTAATCTAATTGCAGATCTGCTTTTACATGCAGGCTGTAACTTCAAGAGTACACATCTTACCTTCTGCACGACCAATTCCCTGATAACACGATCAGAGTATGCGTGTTCCTTGTACGAGAAAATGGATAGTTTTCCGATGTTGATGGATAGTGATTCCTTGGGCCAATACTGCTTGCATTGGTCCTATAAAGTATGAAATATTGAAAGTTTGTTTCGAGATCCTTTCTGCACAGTTGCTAGATATACAGTGTGGCTTTGTCATTATACAGTGCACTCCCGGTATAATGAACACGGTTATTTGTTATAACGAAGGTAAAACTTGTGGTCCCAAAACTATCGCCATTAAAATCTATTGTACAAAATTTGCTTATAACGAACACGGTTATAACAAGATTTTCGTTATAACAAGGTTTTTCGGAGCGCCATACAAAGAAAAACAAAAGATATGTACTCTGTTATAACGAAATACAGATCGCTTACAAAAATACATAGCGGAACAAGCATTTACAGAACATCTCTGTGCGGGCGAACGCTACACATCACTTTGCGTTTGCTCTGTGTGAATGTCACGCACAATTTCGGGGGGGGGGGAACTTGCGTTATCATAATGTGTTAATCTGAAATGAAATAAGGCTCTTTGTTCTGAACATTTTTTTTTAACGATGCACACAGGTTCTGATATACCTAAATGTCCTTTAATTCGGAAATGAAATAGGATTCCTTATAACGAACATTGTGACGTTATTCCAAAGGCACGTTAAAAGGTTCGGTAGACCTACAATGAAACAAATCTTATTACGAAGGTTTGTTAATCCGAAAATGATAGAAATCTTCGTCACTCCAAACGTTCGTTAATCCGAACATGGAAAAAGTATGTTAATCCAAAAGTTTAAAAAAAAGTCAGTCCACTAACAAAATTTCAGGATTACAAACCTTATAATCGTCTTTGGATGAACAAGCCTTTGAAATAACGAACCTTTTTCATTTTTTTTTTGATTAACAAACGTTCGGAATAACGAACTTTCCAAAACAACGAACCTTCAGAATAGCGAACCTTTCTTAGTTGTTGGTTAACAACCCTTCGGATTAAAACAAACTTAATTCATTTTCCGACAAACCAACCTTCTAAAGACGAATAGGACACCTAATCTCTTCCGATATGATCTTTCAGAATAATGAATCTTCGGAAGAGCGACGCTTTAAAATTAGGAACCTTAATCCCTTTTCGGATTTACGAACCCTTGAAATACTAGTACTGGGAATGGCGAACCTTCAGAGGAAGGAGCCTTCAGCATGATGAACTTTAGTTATTACGAACCATTGGAACAACGAATTGTAACCGAATCTAAACCATCATTTTCTATACATTTTCGACTAGGCATAAAAGTACAAATTCACAAAATCATGTTTTTGAGCAGTTTTTGGGTCGACGATTTTTTTTTCAAAGGGGCGTGGCTTCAAAACGGTATACCCGGGAGCGACAAATTTGGTCTCAAAAGTTGCGCGTTACTTGAAAGAAAAAAAGTCATAAAAAGTCGCGGCGAGAGCATTACGTGTTGCGGAAGAATCACGCGAAACGTGTGGGGGGGGGGGGGCAAAATGCCACCCCCCCCCCCCCCCCTGGTTGGAATAGGGTTAAGCAAAGTAACAGAATTCAGTTTTACAAATCTTGGCAATACTAAGTATTATTCGATTCTGTATGGCAGAAGCATGAGGGTGCAACAGTTTACTCCAATTTCTATGATTGCCTAAAATGCATGAGCAGTTTTGTGATAATATGTGTGACGCCTGGTCACAATCAATGATCGCACAACACCCTCATGTCATTATCTTATAAAGATAGCATTGTTTTAATTCAATTCCAGTTCAACGTTTATACTGTACATATTTTGTCAATACACCGTACATATTGCTAAACAATTTGAAAGAAGTACAAGTTTAATGTTTATGGCAAAGTATTGTAACGGCGACTTATGTTTGTCGAAGATGGGCAGAAAATAATTCCGATTCTGTAAATGTCCCAAAATAAATTCCCGCTATGTGTCGAAGAGTATTGTCGAAGGATGCCGAGGGTCAGATAGAAATTACAGTCATCAGGCAGCAATCACGGTTAAAGACGGTTATTATGAAGAATCACTCGAACACATTTACAGGAATGGATTTTGAGGATGTCTCGCCAGGCGTGAGAGGTGCGATGCGGTGAAGGACTTATGACTAACTAATGCAATAAGCTAACAAGACTGGAGACCGTTTGTGGACTGGTTGACTCTTTGTCTCTTTCGTTGGTTACTCTCTCGCTGTTCAAACACGGGTTTCACTCTTAGCTGACAGACTCTTCACTCCATCTCCCAAGCAAGTGAGTTTTTTAGATAAGCAGAAAGTCTTTCTTATATATCCCTTTCAAACAAGGTCCTCTTGTGCTCGAGAGATAGAGAGGACCAGTCATGAAGATCACGAGAAAGACGTTTATCGCGCTGCGGAGTATAAAGGAGAAGGACGTCTTTGAGCACATAGATAAGGAGCTCAAAGTCATAGGGAAGGAGAAGATACAAGGACAGGAGAAAGTCAAGATAAGAAGCAAGCACAAACGGCTGAAGGACAGTGAGAGCTAAGAGCAAAGGGAGCAAGTACAAAGGGCTGAAGGACAGTGAAAGTCAAGGATGTAGGGAGCAGGGTGAAAAGGCTGAAGGGCAGTGAGAGGCAAGGGCAGCGAGAGGCAAGGGCGAAGGGTAAGGGCAAGGACTCTGAAAGTCAAGACAAAGTTGAACTTAGGAGAGCAAGGCAAGACTTCTGAAAGACCAAGCAAAGTCAAAGTGAGAAGAGACAAAGCGAGAGTACTGAAGTGAGAGCAAGGTCAAAGCGAGGGAGGCACAGAATGGACATGTGAAGGTCAAAAGAACAAGTGAGCACAAGGTCAAAGTGGTGAGAGCATGGTATAGACTTGTGAAGGTCAGAAGAACAAAGCAGGATGGGCAAAGAGAGAACTCCGCTGAGTGCAAAGCAAATGAGATTGAATTAGTTAAACTAGTAACTTGCAATAGCGTTAGCGAGACATCCTTTACATAGAGTAGTACAATAATCATGAAAGCAATGAAAAACATGTAATGCTATTTAAATAATGTTACATCAAACATCTGAACGAAAATGCGTTAGAGTATAATACAAGATATATGTAATGAATAAATACTGTAATGAGAAAACAATACACAATAAATGGTGACGAAAAGTATACATAGCGATGGTAAAGGCTGTTTCAATTTAATGAAAGTTATACTGACCTTTCCATTCTCATTCAAATTTGTCACCATGACAATGGTCTCAACATTTTCCTGCCATATCATCCGCCAGAAATCAGTCAGTGATGCCTTGTTTGGTGCTACATCAAAAACCAATTGAAAACAATTTACTAACATTTGCAGGAAGCAAAGTTCAAACAGACCCCTGCGTGATGATGGCTGAGATTTTAAAGCATTACGTATAATCATTACCTTTACAACACTTACATGTTTAATGTGATATCAGACACAACATATACAGATTGCAACTTGTAGAATTGATTCCTGCAACATGACAAGGTTAGCATACAAAAGAATGAAATAATATCCGTAAGTCCCATTATACATTTTGCACCAATTATAAAAAAATAATAATGAAAATAAAGATAATAATTAAGATTCATGCATCCACGCATTGTAATCAGATTTATGTTAACACAAATACTGGAGGTTAGCAGTGCTTACATTGATAATGTCTTATTTCTTGAATCAGTGAATAAAATGAAAAACAAATCACTGCTGATAGATATTAATATAAAATCACAATATTTTTCTCCTACTTCTCCTTGTTTCCAATCATTTCAAACAAACAGATATGATTTCTGTTTACTTTTGTGGACAATGCACATATGATGGCTAGTTTGTCCCATTCTATTTTCAGTCTATATTAGTAGATTTTGAAAAAACAAAACAAAAAACAAAACAACAATTTACTGTAGAGTGATCTGCATTAGAGATCCCAGCCAAAAAAGTTTGGTGTTATTTCATGTAATGATGCTGTCTACCAATGTTGCATCCATGCTGTAAACTTACAAATCAAGGCATATCTAAGCATGCTGGTAGCACTATTATTTTCTACTGACCATTTTTTTTCTGTAACATTATATGTACTATAAATTGCGTATGCACACATCTCAGTATGATATAAAGGAGTGGGTATTGAAATTGGGGTCACAACTGCGTACAGTCTTTACAATAGGAGCCAATGAATTTTATAGCTTCTTACCTTGTGATGCAATAATCACCTTTTCCCCTTTGTAATTCTGTTGCAAAGGAAAATGAAATTGTTATGCAATTACTCTCCGGTGCTTGATGACTGAAAGACAGTTTTTGTTTTTCATGTATTTTGTTGTTGTTTTTACAAGCATGTAAAATGTTTGCTTGAAATGTTTTAAATGAGTACACTGTCTTTGACTTACCAGGGGAGATATGTCAAAAAGGTATCTGTTAAATTTGTTCAAATCACACACTTCATAAATTGAATGAGAAAAAGCTACAAAGAGACAACTTGAAGCATGCACCACAATGTGGTGATACCATAGGTCCAGATGAACCTTTTGTTAGTCATTTGTAAACTAACATACAAAATGATCCAATCATTCCCCTCTTTCAGGAGAATACAATACCTCATAATTTCTGCTTAATACCAAACCAAATATGTTTCATCTCTGCAGAAAATGTCATGGAATGACTATGATACTCACCTGCATGTAGTTAGCATTGTAATAATCTGAGTGAGGATCGCCACCCGTAGTCTCTAGAACAACTCTGGAATGATCGTCTGTTCAGGAATCACAAGGTATACAGTTTTTTACAGGATGTACATTTTTGACAATGTGTAATAACTCATCAATGTTGTAAAGTACCGTTATTGTATAGGCTGCCTTTATTGTGACAAAGAATGAAAGATGTATTTCCTCTGAAAAATGCAAGTAAATAACTTTGTAAGACAGGTCTTTCCAAAATCTTCGAGTGATCCCTAAGGTCACTCTAAAATGAGTGAAAATGAACATTTTCACTCTAAAGTCACTCCAATTTCACTCTTAATTCATTTTTTCCATAATTTCTAGATATGATTTTACTGATACTATCAATTTATGTCTTTTCCATGATAACTTAGCATAAAATAACATCAAACTTAGAAATTTGGTAGAGTTCACTTGATCAAGTAGGATTGTCCAAACAAATGTTATCTGGAAGAGTGGTAACAGTGATTCTAAATGATATGTTTTCAGTTTTTTGCACATTCAAACATAATTCATTTGTTTTCAACCAAAGTGACATTTTGCAATGAACCATTCATTATGTGAGCTAACTAATGAGGGTCTGAATGAGATAAAAATGTACAAGAGTCATCAGCAAAAAAAAAGAAAGCTTAAACGAAGATTATTGCATATCATTGATGTATCGCAAACACAATAATGGGCCAAGGAGACCTCCTTGGGGAATTCTACATGAAAGATCATGCATAGATGAGGTATCATTGTTATATTGTTTTCTATCTGTAAGATAGTTCCTGCCCCACTCCAAGGCCCTTGCTCTTACACCATTGTGAGACAGTTTTTGTCGAGTATATCATGATCAAGAGCATCAAATGTCTTGGAGAGGTAAAGGAATATTCCACGAGTGTGACAATGGGTATAATTAGCTGAAGTTTCTACATGTAAGAATGTTAGTACAGCACGTGAGTGATGTGCTTCTCTCGGAACCTGAACCGATAATCTAAGAATAAATGGAAATTATCAAAGAAGTTTACAATCCTGGTATATATTATCTTTTATAGATTTTTAGAAAAGCATGTTAGCAAGGCCTTGGGCCTACAATTACATACACCCAATTCATCACACGTTATAGATACTGGGACAACTTTAACTATTTCATATCATTTGATGATATACCTGACAAAAGTGACAAATTGGAAATATCAATAAGATGAATACAAGTTTGCAATAATACATTTTATACTGATTAACTATCAATATCATCAAATCCAGCATTTTTTAAACCTGAAAAATAGTCAACACTTAAGAAACGATTCATTATTACCTGTTGGGAAGAAAAAATGAAGAGTTAGAATTAGGTTTTATAAAAAGATCCCAAAAGGAGTATTATTGTTAAAGGGATATTTCAAGTGAGATCAGAACCAATGATAGAAAATTAATAAATTCATAATAAAACTATAAGTTAAAAATTTAACAAATCTGTTTGGGATCATCTACAATGTCATCATTAAAGCCTATTTTAAAAATAGTACTATTTTTCTTAGGCTTATTTTATTCATCATTAATGAATTAAAATTAAAAACTTATGATAAATAACTAATGATGTTAACTGTACTGGAGTTTGCAACACTTTAGACTTAGACATGGCAATGATCAAATGCTTTCTAAGAAAAAACCTTGTTTCCAATAGCCAGTATTGTATACTGTGGTATGCAACAGTTTTGAGAGGCTCACATGCTACGATGTTCTTGAAGCGATTCTTCGACTTGTTCTGTTTCTTTGATGCTACATCCCATGAATGAAGCTGGCTGCTCTTCAGCATCTGAACAATTAAAGAAAACAATTTTTTAATGCAATGGATAATCTGTGTATTCAAAGGCATTATATCTTCCAGTATGAACTAGTATTTGTGAATATACACGTTATTATAGCATTTTTCTAATATTATGACTATCTACATGACATTGATATGTTTCATCCTCCATATATAGATATATATATATATATATATATAGAAATATAATATATAAGTAGAATGTACCTTCATGTATTGTTCGTTTGATTGATATTGCGACTCATAGAATACTACCGCTGCATTGTACTGTAACCTTCTGCTGTGTACGCAGTACCAGTGACAAGCGCGGCACCAGTCATTGACATCATCTCACGAACTGACATAAAAATGAGTCTCCTGAGATGATTAGAATAATGTCCCGTCACGCATTCAACGATAATGATTGAATGTGTGTTTGTTTTGAGTGAGATTTTTCACTGAAACTACATTTCTTTTTTTAAATATCAGGCAGTCGATATCCGGATAACAGAGAATCCGGATAATCGATGTCCAGATAATCAATGTCCTACTGTATACTCCATAATCATGACGGGAAGGAGGAGCCAGCAGACACAGTATTTGTTCACTTTAATGCTTTTGATATCAAAACTGAACTTTCAAACTTTTAAAGGTATTTGTCAGGGCTTTAGAAATCAACATAATATAAAGCAACTGATTTGGATTCATACATAGGCATTCATGTATATGTATATGAAAACTGATTGTTGAGGAGCCAGCAGACACAGTATTTGTTCACTTTAATGCATTTGATATCAAAACTGAACTTGCAAACTTTTAAAGATCTTTGTCAGGGCTTTAGAAATCAACATAATAAAAAGCAACTGATTTGGGTTCATACATAGGCATTCATGTATGAATTCTGATTGTTTTATCATTTATTCCCAAATCTTAGAACACGATGTCCAGCGCCCTTCTGGTTTTCAGGAGATGATTATATTTTCTTCATAGATCCGGATGAAGGCCATGACAGGTCAAAGCATTATTAGCTTGAAAAGGTAGAGAGCAATGTCTGACTTGTTCCATTTACTTATTTTGCCAGGGTTTCTGAATTCCGCTAGAGGAGCTATTTATGAATCTTTTAAAAAAATGTAGAAATATTGAATCTGATCCCGACACTTATATGGCATGCACACATACATTTCTCCATTCAATAATGTACTCTACTATCACAAATTCATCCACTTGCTAAATATCTGGGAAGTCCCAGATCCACCAAAAATTAGACCAGATATAAGGTGTATATATGAAGAGTTACTTTCCAAAAGTTGCTGAAGGTATTAATTTTCATTAATGTGGACTTTTTCTTACAGGTATGTTTTCACCATGCAGCAACGTCTTCAAAATGTTGAAATTCTTGTGAGAAAATGAAAAAAAAAAATCAGACAATGAAAAGTAAGATTTGTTCCAAATGTGTGCATTCTTGACCACACACTGACCCTGGAGTAGGGCCCGGCTGGTATACCTCTCCAAGCTGTAACGCTTTACAGATGACGAACATGATTATTTCAGTACTTGATTTCATTAGCTGTGAAATGTTTTCTTTCTATGCAATAAAAAAAGAGTAACTTTGAAGAAATGAGTTTAACAGGAGGATAATGTGTACAGATAACAAATCGTCGCTAGACAATGAAAACAATATTTATATGTTGTATATGGTCATGGTATTTTGGGTTTCAAAAGATGCTCTAAAATTCCCCAAAATATCAGTTTTTCCAAAAATCACTGTGGACATAGAGATTTTTCAGAGGCGCATTTTCCTTTTCCCATTACTGAGTATATTTACGGGAAATCAAAGTCATTCCATGAAAACACTTAGAATCTGGTAAAATAATATAAAAACTTTTCTCCTTATCATCAGAAGTGGACTTAGCATGTTTTGAAAAGGGACTTTTCAAACTGCATTTATGAATACGCAATATATGTATATATATATATATATATATATATATATATATATATATATACATCCCTTGGCACATTCAGGGCTTGACATTAGCAGTAGCCTGGGAGCACTAAAAACTGATGTTGGTCCTGCACCAAGTCTTCAAAAAGCACTGTCCATAGAAATATGTGCACACTATTACAATATTTACTTGATATTCCTGGATGAGTCCATTTCCATTGTCTGCCTTCTTGCTCTTGATGTATGCCTGGAGCTTATCAACAGGGATAGAACTTGAAATATCCTGGTAGACAACCTCCTGGTTCCTTCCCTCCATCTTTGACTCATCTATGTTGTACTCACTATGGAGACCCGGCCTCCTGGAAGCACCTATCTCTCTGTCCCCACCCCCATCCACCTGATCCCTCTGGTGGCTGGGGTAGTGCTTGGGATTTGGAGAGGCTTGGTGTTTGGAGTTAGAGATATCTCCAGTCAGTTCAATGACTCCAACTGCTTTTAAGCCTTCATACGGATGCTGTTCCAGCTCACCAGGGCCAAGACTTTCATACACAGCATGTTGGCCTTGCTCTGTAATAGATTCTCTATTACCTGGGTAAGATGAGAGCAATAGGGGCACTGAATACACTTTCGAAGGATACACATGTGACCTTACTTCTCAGCCCTCACATAATATCACAAGAAAAGACAATAACTAAGCATCAAAATTGGAATGATGAGCTTATCACCTGTATGATAACAAGTGACTTATCAGAATGAGTTGTTTTCAACTAATCAAAATTAGTGACGGAAGAGCAAAAATGTAGGTATGCCAATTTTGAGAAAAGGTGTTGAGAACAAAGGCTTATATGATCTCTAGGCTTTTGTCTCCAATGTTTGTTCAAATGTAAATTGCAAGAAGCAGAAGATAATTTCTACATTGCTGGGTTTCAAACTTCAAAGATGTATAATTTGTCCTAAAAAGGAAAAAAAATGAAATGAAAAGACAATTACAGCATCATTTTTGAAAGTATTTGCAAACATAGGATATTGATTACAGCTTGGGTTAACAGAGTCAAAAGACTACTTATATCTAAGTATATCTAAGACGAAATCAAGTTCGCTGCAGTACAATGAATAATGCTATGAAAACCATTGTGTCTATAATATTCCCCCCGACATCAACAATAATCATCAACAAGATATTTTTATTAAAGACAGATCTGTGAGTTAGGCTAATTAAATGAAATAAAATACTCCTAATTGCTTCCTGACATGATCAAACACATTCGAAATCAAATATTATTATCCTACTTTATAATAAATGGCTATCCACACGATAATATGAATGCACGGTAAAATGAATCATTATCTGTAAGACATGATAAAGAATATAAATTTTAAAATGTTTTTCTCCATCAGCCGCGGCTTGTGGAACTGATGCCACACATATTACTTCTGGTGAGAATTATTGTCACTCTTTAAGACTATCTCGTTTCATTTTAGTGACGATTATATACATGTACAGTGTGTGTGTGTGTGTGTGTGTGTGTGTGCGTGTGTTTTATATTTTAGAAGGAAAACATTGTTGTTGTCATTGAAAAGACTTGTTTGTGCCATTTCGGATGGGCTGTTGTCATGCATATATTCCTGATGAGAATTGTTATGTTATGATGCCACAATCATTTTTTACATACTAGAATCTTCATAACATGATACCCTAGTTGCTGAATCATTAATTCGTAAGGGATATGGTGCTGCATACATTTGTACTTTGTAGAGAATCATCCCCATCAAGACTGAGTCCATCACTTTAAAGGGGGTGTTTCAATGAGGAACAGAAGGGTTTCTATTCTTTTTCTTGTTATTGGTCGTTTCCGTACCGGGTACACTGTAAACTCAGATGGTTATTCATTCAACTGTTTTATCTTTGTGTGTTTTTTAAAGAATATGTCCTGGTTCATTTAGTCTACTGTTCAAGAATTTTTGGAAAGACCTTTTTCTTTTCTTTTTTTTTTTTTGGGGGGGGGGGTGGGGTTGGGGGGAGGTAGGATATGAGTAATCCAGGAGCACAACAGTGAATGTATGTTTATAAGAAAAAAGTATGCAGAAAAGTCTCCTGATATCAATTTACTTTTATATTCCTGGAGGTTTCATTAGGATACCTAGTGTAGGTTACAGGACTACCACTACCTGGGAATTAGTGATATGAAAAGTGAGATTTTAGTTGTTGGGCAAGAACATCTATCTCCTCTATCATACTTTGTCTCAGCACATTTATATTGTGATTAAATTGCGCATTATGAGTTTACCACATCCACCACATCATCCAAAGCTCATTTGCAGCATTAAAACTAGTAAGTGAAGGTTACATTAATCTCTTGAGACATTGTCAGTTTAATTAAACAAACACATTGAAACATTCGGCCAATATAAACAGAGTTGTGTTCAAAGATGTTACTCACCCTTTGTGCCATCAAGCTCTCGTTTGTCCTGGTTCCTGTCACTTCTACTGTCACTTCTCCTGTACAACATTCAGAAATATAAAGTGTTAACAAATCATTGTTGTGTGATGATGTGTACAGTTGGTATGCACAGACTGATACGTAGTTCCTGTCATATTTTTAGATTTGTATGCAACTTGTGTTAAATTTTCATGATAAAATGCATTAGTCCAAAGATGATCCCATATACCTACTGTATAGTTGTACCTTGATTGAAATAAGAAAACTGAGCATCTGTTCAACATTGTGCGAGAGGCTGTGATTTGTATGCTCATAAATGTGTAAGCAATATATGCAAGCTGGTTACTAAAGCTTGTATCACGTCATGATAAATTCTTCCTTTTTAGTTGTCAAATTGTGTCATTTACAGTAAGATGTTAAACAAAAGGACTTTGATTTGCTATATGATCGATATATTTTTACTTTTCTAGCATAATGAAAGAGCACTTGATTTTGCCTCTTTCAGAGGGTAGGGAAAAATAATATCATAATGTTACTAATAAGTTGAGGGGGTATGAACTTTTTCATAAAACATGATTATTTTTCTTTTGAATTCTCTTTATATTTTCTTTCTATCGTTGTCATACGTTGAGTCCCAAACTGTCAAAGTTTCTCATCCAGCCATGGCTGCACCGGAAATGATAGCTTTTCATTGGATTTTCTGATTTTCTCCGAACTTTGCTGATGTGTTCTTCCTTTTATCGCTGAATTCAATAAATCCATATATATTTAACTTTCATTTCCCTTCAAGAGTAAAGAACATAGGGTGCAACTTGTATAGCAATAAGCAAAGGGCATTAATGGCTTTGGCTCCTGATGGCACAAACCTTCTGTAGAAAGTGAATCCCACAACCAGACCAACTATAACAAAGATGATGAGAACACCAACAACACCACCAGCTATAGCACCAATTGCAGAAGGCGGTTCTGTAACACAGTATACAGAGATGTGATGTAGGACCAATTACACACACAACTGCAAAGTGGTACTTGAGTTTGTAGTAGGGTAACATATATACATTCACATTACAGCATGAACCATTTGCATGCACATGAAAGTTTTGATAGATGGTTGCTCTCATGTATAAACATGCGCAACAATCAGACACAACATGCAAACAGATTTTGTAGTAGTCCTGACATCATAGCATTTGAAAACTATTGCCTCAAATACTTTCAACTGCATATAAAAGTCATGGCAATCCACCGTATTATGTGAAACAGTGATAGGAGATTTATAAATCTGTCTAGAATGTCATCAACATTTAGCTGCAAGATATTGCAGCAGTTTAAAATTATTGCGTCCTACAATATATTTCACAAAGAAGGGTTTATATAACCTAAAAAAAAATAACCACACCATTTCATATATTCCTGTTTATTCTAATTTACCACAAGTTTTAGATTAATTTCTTGTCATCAGAAAATATATATTTTCAATGTCCATAAATTTCGCCTGATTATTGGCTGCTTTGATACAGTTCGAGTCAGTACAACTGTCGATAAATCAGCTCAAATGTGTTCACACAATATGGATGAGTCCAATGGTAGGTTCTCAAACTTACTGTTTGTTTCACCAGTAGCTTCAGAGGACCAGTCACTTTCACCGGCACCATTGGTGGTACGAACCTTTGCAATGGACATGATGCAACAACAAGAACAAAAAGATATGTGTGTACAACATATTTATAAAAACCGTAAAGAGTCATACTCAAGTGACCAATTTCTGTTGGTTGTCAAGAACTTAATGAAAATTATGTAATAATGCCATCACTATCACATATGGTATTTTTGAGTGGGTCTCTTAATAACTGCGGTCTCCTTGGCAAACATACATTATGTATATTGGAAAAGGGAAAAGAAACATATTGCTGTGTATTTTCATGGTGATGTCCAATGATGAAAAGAGCATGATCAGGGAAAATGCTGATATCTGAAAAATACATCATGGATTTCTAGTGCAATTGTGCTCCACTGAAGAAACGTTCAGCTGCTTATGATAAAAAACCCCAACAAATACTGAATATGAATTGTTTCACCAAGGATTTATCCAAACAGATATCAAAGGAAATTTCCCAAAGGAAACTTGGGTAAAATATACAAAATCATAGATCTTTACCAGGTCTTTCTGTAATTGTTAGGCCCAGCAACAGAAAGGTAATGTATACAAAAGACATTACAGTCACAATTTATGGCAGTTAAGGTTAAAGATGAAAACAATTTCAATCAACTACAGGCATACAACTTAAAGTCATTAATAAAGCTTTCTTTTCCTTTCATTGATTTACTTTCATTTCAACGAAGAATTGTAAGTGTACAAACATTCCATGCTAAAAAAGAAAACCAATGATATGGTGAATATATCAAATTATCATCTATATAGGACGTTTTAGCGGCACATTAAAAACGCGTATTGTAGTCCGCTCAATTTTTTACCGTTCAATATCAGAGCATATTGAACGAATTGCATAGACCAACGTATTAATTCACCATAGGCTACCGTTGTTACTTGCCGTTCAAGATCACACGATATTCAACTCGTTTATCGCGTGAGCGCTTGCTGAATGCGCAAACGCTTGCTACTAGTGCGCGTCATTTTGATACATTTTTTCACAAGCGCGCAAACATCTTGCTAGTTGTTTGTTTCATACGCAGTTTTAGGGGCTTCCCCTTTTCAGCGCTGGGATGGGACAGTGCTGCCGAGTCAACTTCAAAGACGAGTAGAAGCCGGGTAATTTTGTGCAGTTCATGGTTGCTGTACTTGATTGTATAGATGATAATAATTATATTGGATGGCCTTGATTCATGGAATACCAGGGAATATTGCACTCGTTAGAGTCAATATTGCACTCATCTTCGATTCGTGCAATATTGGCCCTTACTCGTGCAATATTCCCTGGTATCCCATTCATAGCCATCCAATATAATATAAATATTATATAATCGCACAATCATGTGTGAAGTCAAGATGCATGATATTTAAGGTTTAGTTGTTCATGAGAAAAAGTAACAGCAGAGAAATATGCAGTATATCCATACCTGTATTGAATATATACTTCCAGCCAAAAGGTCAAGGATTGGGTAGGTCATTCCAAACTCTGTTTCAGTGATTGTGATTACAGTGTACGTGTTGTCCATTTCTGGTGCTGTACGGCGATACCGCAGCTTGTAGGCCATAATTGCTCCATTACGGTGTATAGGAGTGGCTGCAGACCATCTTACAGTGAGAGAATCCTCGGTACTGTTTGATATTGTTACATTGACTGGTGAGGGTGGAGCTGGTAAAAAGAACAGACCCGATGGAATTTTATACGTTATGTTTAAATACATACTGATATATCCCTCTGTTTGTATGTGTATTGGAGTGTGTATCCGTTTCAATTGTTGAATATATATTTGAAGTGGTGAAACTTTTTTTTTCTTTAAATGCAATTAGCTGCATAGATTAATTCCAACGCATAAAAATAAAAGTGCTTTTACTAAAAGTATTACAACCCAAATCTGACGAGCTTTACATCTAAGATCAAAGCAAAGACCAGATTTGGATAAAATTGTTCATGTCAAAACGCTAAGGTACTAACAAGACTTCATCTACTGGTAATCTAAGATTAATAACATACTCCCAAATATACCTCATACTTACAATAGTCTGCCCTATTCCTGGAAATAAGAAGAATCACCTATCAAACTACCAAACTTGAACTTTATCCAGTGCAATCTCCGCAACTAAAATTATTAGTGCTTCTGTTGACTGCTGTGAAAATTCTCGAACAGTTTTCATATACATTTTTACAAGCCTCTTGGTGGGAAAACAGATAGAGGCAATGTCAGCTGTAAAAAAAAAAAAATGGCTCTACCAAAATCTAAGAAAAATACTGATCTCACTCAACTTATGTTTCACAAATATTACCCATTTAGAAATCCCCAGTAATTGAAGTTTGACCATTTTGGCCAGAAATATATTTTTCAGACCTACAGGAAAATTGACTTTAATAGACTTGTTGTGTGTTTTGTGAAACCGTTGAACGGTTTAAATACATAATCTATTTGTGAGTTCTGTAATTGAATCTCCTAATTTGAGGTCTGTGGCTCCCTTGTTGCTTTTGTATGTATCAGACAAGGGTATGTACATGTACGTGTATATAGCATACACAATAAATTATGCAGAGGAATAGTATGCTAGAAGCAACTGTCAAGAATCTGTCCACTTTATAAACTTGCCCCATGTAGGCCTACTCTAATGTTGATGAAGTGATTGTTGATTATTATTACATGATTATTATTATAATTATTGTGTAGTTGTTGTTACTATTGCCGTATTATTACTTACTGCCATTTACTAAATCATGACTTTATTCAAGCTCAACTCAGTGTGAATGGAACATGATTTACACACAAAAACAATGTCTATCGTTTCATGAAAAAGCGAACGGGAATCACAAAATAGATGCATAAATCATATTTGGACAAATGTATACTCTCAACTATCTATAAGTACATTACCGCAATAATCTAGATAGAAATGCCAAATGAAAAAAAGAAGACAAGAACAAACACAAGAACTTCCTGTGATTCTTTTTAGACATGACATATTAAACAGGGGGTGGCAAGTGGCAGCCAGTCTGAAACCTACATTGTAAGTCATTTCAGCATTGACTCAATGCACATGCAGGCTTGAATGCTGAGATAATGGTGTGTATGAGGACATGGTATTTTCAAATTGTTTACTTAGCCAGGATCATCTGAGCATAATATATATATATATATATATATATATATATATATATATATATATTCTTATCTAAATGGTAACATTTATCAATCCAAGAGAATAAGATTTGGGCACTAAAAGATTTAATTCATAAGAGTTAACCAAGCAATGTGCTTAGATTGCAGAATACATTAAGATAGTTGTCTGTGCATTGTTAATGATAAAGATACGTTAGATCACACGACCTTGGCATACAAACATATTATGCATTTATGATAAATTTTGCCCATTTGTGTTTACGGTTCAAACTTTGTCACCTCGGCACTTACCTTACAATGTAAATTTGTCCAATTCCAAGGTTGATCGCAGCATTACATTGACATAAAGATAAACATTTTTGAAAAAAGTACGTGAATGGTTTCTACAAACATAATTTTAAATGCAGCACGTGCCTTGTTACTTGTGAATGAGTATTCACAGCATAGGCTACGGTCTTTAATAGGGAAATATTACATTTGGGAAAAGGTGGAATATGTTTTACAATGGAGAGTGAGCTTTTTTTTTGGAAAGCATATCATATACAGCAATGCAGACATGTCTTACTATCTTCCAGTGTCCTCACGAGTATCTCACTACTTGGATCACTTTCTGAATCTTTGTTGGCAGCAGTCAATGTGATGGTGTACTCTAGATATGGTTCTACGTCTGTCAGGATGACCTCAGTACTTGGAAATGTTTCCAATGATTTAGATCCGCTAAACTCTGAGATTTCTGTTGTGTAGTGGACCACATAGTTGGTAAAGCCACTTCTACACTCTGCTCTATCACTGGGTGGTGCCTGAAAAATCAAGCAAGAGATGAAATCATTAGGAAACAGGGTCTACGCGACGAACTGAAGCAAACTCACCTGAAATGGAAATGGTACACGACTAAAGCGACAGTCTGATGTGAATGCAGTTCTGAGAAAAATACAAATAAAGAATTATGTCATAGATAAAGCTGTGTGCATTACACTATTGCAGTTATCTCTTCATGGGCCTATCAAACAATTCAAATCCATTATTCTTCAGCTTTACAAAATGTGTTGATGGAGGGATATCTGAAATTTACAGTGTCCGTGCCCCTAGAAGACGTCCTTTCACATATCAAAGCCACCATCGAAACCATGCAGGTCATATACACTTTTAATGTACACATAACATTTCCTGGAATCCTGATAAAGAAGATCCCAACAAGATCGTAGCGGAATAGATTTTGAAGAAATATCTTATTTCTGCAGACGAGGCCATGACATCCTTTGTGTTATTACTAAAACTTTGTGTTATTCCCCCATATTGGTATTTTCATACAATAAAACAATACAGTCTCCTACTTCATGTGGAGATGTTAAGTGGTACCACCAGTGCTTTGATCTTTGGGGCATTCCTTTGGAATGGGCCCACTTCCGAGGCCCATTCATTGTACAATGGATCTGAAAGGGTAATGTTTAAAGTTCATGTAGATTGGACAGGGAGCCTGATCCCAGGGCACCCATTAGAGCTATCTGTATACCCCTGGAATACCCCCCCCCCCCCTCCGTCAAATTGCCTCAAAGACTGATTCCTGCAAATTTTGGTGAAAGTGAATGTGTTCCTGCATAAAATGAAAAAAAAAAGATGAAATGTTGATGCTAATCATAAGATGCCCTACCATAAAGTGAGACCCCCTTCTTGACAATCAGACCACAGCTGAAAAGGAAGACTAATGAACATCCAAGGACAATGTGAAATGCTAAATCACGATATCAGACACCTTTTGTTCCTTGCCTCATCTTCACTACAAGTCTATGGAAGTTAACCAAGCAGTGGGAGAGTGTGAGAGGGGGTTGTCCCCCCTGCAAGGATGCATTTCGCTTCATGATTTGTTACATAAATACTTTCTCCACATGCGAGTCTTTCACTATTAAAGTGGGTATCTTATGGGCCTGGAGACTATGTACGTTGCAACCTGATGGCGACTCCATATTCCACTGGTCGCAGAGACATCTTTGCAACATCTTCTGGAGACTAGCCAGGTTTCCGGGGAGTCAAGGGAGAATCGAAAATATGTAACTTTTTTGGAGACCTTTTCCCGATCTCCAGTAAGTTTCCCAGGAGATATCTCCATGACGTCTCATTCAGCTGTGGCCACGTCAAGGAGCCTGATGTTGTTCATGTATGGGAGACATCTCAGCGACGTCTCCGCGTCCTAGCTTGCAGGGACCTATGACGACCTACCAGTGATGATGGAGATACCGCAGTGATGTCTCCGCAACTCAAAAGATGTCTTGCAAATGTTGGCGAGATTGCCAGAGATGGAACAGTGATGTTTTCCTACTTAGACCGGACCACTGGAGTACAGCTTTTTTCCTACTCCCTTGGGTGATAATGTTACCATGCCTTTTGAGGAAAAGTCAAATCTAACCATAAGATAATTTCTGAACTTGTATCTGGTAAAACCCCAATAAAGCTACATGTGCCATCTGTCATAGGCAACTTAGATTCTTTATTCAACGTAATACATAAATGCAAAACAACTTAGTTGTAATGAATCTGGATATGGAAGTGATGAATTTTGAAATTCACCTACTTAGGGGGCAATATCTTCTATGCACCCCCACCCCCCCCCCCCCCCCCCCCCCCCCGCGGGTAACCTGAACAATTTGAACAACTTTGCATCAATATTACTGAAAGCTATAGCGACAAATGTGCTAAAATTGAAACACAGATTATGAAGGGAAAAAAAATCAATGAATGGTATGGAGGGCCTAATGCAGGATCGATGAATAATTACTATACATACGCTCAGTTCATTCCTTGACATAGGTGACCAATGATGACCATACAACCTACTTATATGACATGAAACATACACTTAAACTACAGATTTCGTGCTCGCAACACATACAACTCTGCTCTAGCTATCCCCAGTATGTTGCTATCCTTTGCTTTCGAGTGCAAAAGTAGAGGGTAAACCACATACCTGCCATGTCACATTGATTTGTCTGGGAGCATTTGCTGTTGCAGAGACAAGGATTGGAGAGGCACTGGGACCTGAAGACAAATGAATTGAGAAGATGATCAACGCGGGAAAAATGCACAAAACTTCTGCAATCTAAAATAATCTTTCTGCCGTAGCGATAGATCAAACATACATGATAGATAAAACATGTCCTTCTATTTGGTCATTTTTCCTATTTACTTCGAGTATCATTAGTTAACAGCGCATGAAAATTCAGTGCACTTCTGCCAAAAAACAAATTCATTGAAAACAGGCATTGACAGAATTAAGATATAAATGATTATCTAAATAATAGTAAAAAATATTAAGTGCAGCCTATTATGGGCTTCCTGGACACCAGTCGTGATCACTTTATTTATTGAAGTTGATTGACAACAATAAATTGTGTAATTGTATGAATGCCTATGATACAACAAAACACCTTGTTATAATTATCACTATAAGAGACATGAAGAATTTTCATTCTAAATTCAAGAAAAGAGATTTTCATGAACATATTTCCTTTTAATTTTCATTGTATTTTCATTATTCAGAACAAAGATATCACAATTAACGAAATTCTTGTGTTGCATTAAGCTGTATCAGTTGGAACAAAAGATTATAATTCGAGATAGTGATGTGATAATGGTGAAACCATAACCACTAATTTGATGTGCCATATCAAGCAGTATCACATGACTTTCATACACGCCAAATTTAATGCTTCATATCATTTATGAAGAAACAATCCTGAGTACGTTATAAATGTGTTCAGTTTTCTTATAACATAGACATCTTAGAATTGGAAAGCTCGCCCATTTTGTCAGCCCATGACGTTTCACTTTCAAAAGACTTAATTGCCTTGCTCATGTTGGGGGGGGGGGGATTTAAAAAATCCTGAGAATACTACAAATGTATTCACAGTTTTCTTAGCAAAGACATCATCAAATTGAAACGCTATTTGCCCATTTAGCCAGCCCACGAGGTTTCACTTTCAAAAAAATTAACTACCTTGCTGAGACCTTGGAGCATTTCATTCAGTTTTTATGCCTCGATCCTGCCTCAAGTTTACCCTCAATTACACTGGAGGTATCTGTATTGTCTGATACTATGCATCGTTTTGTTTTGTGTTTTTCCTTCTGTTTGGAATAAACGGCAGAGTATTTTAAAGTGACTATAATTTACTACTTGTAAGCACAATGACACTAAGTTTAATCATGAGAATATATGCAGGTATGTTATAATTGCCGGGGGGGGGGGTATGGATGGTTGAAGATGTTAGATAAAATCTCACAAGGTCAAACATCCTAATGGAAAAACTGGGCATGAATTAATGAAAAATTGGTACAGCATCATCCTTCTCAAAAAACACTAATCTCTGCATTTCAAAATGTTGCCAACACACAACAGAAAGAAACTGCATTGTAAAAACTATGTTACCATACAATCCTGGTAGTATCTGTTACACAAAGCATGTAAAGATTCATGACCACAAGATCTTACTTGCGCATTTGGTTGCTGTTAGGAATGCATTGGACTTTGGTCCTGTCCCTCCTGGACCCTCCCTGACTGCTGCTACACTGACCTCATAGTCAGTGTCTGGATCTAGACCATCTACTGTAGCAGATGTCATTGAGGCTGCTACTATTTGTCCATCACTCCAGTTTTCAGCAGGAATCCTGTAATAGGTGAGGTATTCTGTTACAGGTGGGTCTCCAATATCAGTCTGCTCATTCCAAGCCATCCACTCAATGGTGAGAGAGGTGGATGTTGATGCAGTCACTGTTGGGGCAGCTTCAAGTACAGGCAGGACTGTGAAACACATATCACAGAAACAACAAGGAAGAATTAAGCAAAAAACTGATCTTAAAGAAGAAATCCATCCCAAAAGTGAATAAACTTAAAAGAAAGAGAAGAATATTCCCTGCAGAATGATGCAAAAACGGCTAAAAACGGATAAGAAATAAGGAGGATATGACATTTTGAATTTCACTTTTTTTCGGAAAACATTTCTTGGTCAGTCCTGACGAATATTCAAATAAGCAAGTTGATGAAATCATACCTCCACAATTTTCCATGTATGCTTTACATGAAATTCGGGAAAAAAAATTGTTCGCTAATACAAGTAAAAGCATGTTCCCATAGCAAGATATGTCAGAGTTAACAATTTTTCATGTTCATTTCGGGTGGTTTTGAGACAAATTTTATACTTATTTGGCTGAAATATAATATTTTTGTCATTTCTGTATATGGAACGAATAAGAAATTGTGAGAGCATGACATCGTCTATTTGCTGATTTGTTATTCATAAGGACTGGTCAAGAAATGTTTACAGAAAAAGAAAAGAAATTTCAAAATTTCATAACTTCCTCATTTCTTATCCAATTTTTGTCATATTTGTATCATTCTTCAGGGAACATTACTCTCTTTTTTGAAGTTTATTGTGTGTGTTTTTTTTTGGGTGGATTTCCTCTTTAAGGAGTCTGCATGTTATTGCAGTGGGCACAATGAAAGGAAAAGATTGTAAATGTAGGACTAGTATACATTTCGTGCTTTTATGGAATTTAACATCAAATACTGGAATTCTGATATCAAAACGAAATTCGAAAGAGTCATATGTATGTATACATACATATGTTGATTTTACTTTTCCCTTCTCGGGTGGCAATTGAATCAAAAGTCGGTTTGAATTCAAATATATTTATATAACATGCAAATTTTAATGTACTGATCATGACCATGAAATAAAGAGAATACGGTGTGAAAAGTTTGAAAGTTGACTTTTGAGATAACAGAATTGAGTGTTCACTCTTACATGCTTGCTCTTTTTTCCTTTTCTTTTTCTTTTTTTTTTTTGCATATCTGTTATAGGGGTCACACAAATTGATTCATGTGTCCAATAAGAATAACTAATTGACGTGATATTTTTTGCAGGTAAAAAAAAAAAAATGTCGCTATGGCGATTGGTATGCCTCCGCCGTAGCGCATGGTTCTCCCAACAGGTCTAGAGTACATGTACGTCATGACAATATGTGAGATGAGTTTCACATAACTGGCAAAAAATATACATGACATGTTTGTCACAAACATTTTGAGTGTTAACTTTTCCTCGAACTGGGTTGCATTTGGACGGATGGCTAAATTGTTTCAGGGAGCAGGTCAAAATATGGGAAAATGTGACATTTGCACATTTTCCTTGATGATTGACCCAATGGCCAATGACCAAAATCTTTCCCTACAGAATCATTGTTCAGTCGTGCATGAATATACCTAGTTTTATTAAGTGTATGCACTGAGTAATCATGAAGACACAGTATGGAGGAATAGTTTCATTTCAGCTTTTAATAGTGGATTATTTACATTTTAACATGACCTTTGACCCCCAAAGTCCCTAAAGATCATTGTCAGGCAGTACAGTGTACATGCATGAAATATGAACTACATTTCGTGCACATACCTTTAACCATTTCTGAGATGTGTCGTGAAAATGAAATGAAATTTTAGCATATTATTATACTCCCACTCATACATACATATGTCAAGTTGCAGTTGGATACCTATTTCGGTTCTTAAGTTGCAAAATTGATTACGGACGGATGGACGGACGGCAGGACGGATGGACACCCAAAAACATTATGCCTCCATCGACACTCTGTGGCAGATATGCAAGATTAAGCATATCTTATGAATATTCATTGAATTTCAAGTGTTTTGACTAGTTAGTCATGTATTCATCTGCATTATCATTAATATGACACTACACAATAACATGCATGTCCGAATTTAGGAAGCACAAGGTACATGCCCGATATCATTTTTTTTTTTTTTTTGGCTACAGGTTTTTTTAATCAGAACAGGGATACACATATACTCTGCTTCAAATTTGTTTAGGCGTGCAGCTGTGGCAATGACAAATTTATTCAGCAAATCAAATTTGGGAGCTGGATCAAAACATGTTATATCATACAGAAGATCTACGAAATGGATTTTCATTGTCACCATTTAGTTTTCGTTGCAGTTTATATAGGTCACTGGTCACTACCCATTGAGCTTTTGAGGCTGCCCTACACCATCAATATCCAACATGAAGCATGGAATAAGCAGTTCTGAATCCACTACATTTGTATAACATTTTAAGGTTAGCAAATGTCTATCGATATATATATATATATGTATATATATATATATACATATATATATATATATATATATATATATATATATATTACAGTTCGAGAAGAAGAATTTTGTATCATGGCTTATTGCATGATATTAGGGTCCTCCCTTTGGCCCTAGTGGTTACAGAATCCAAATTGACAAGGTTATGTCATGTTCCAAACTTGGCTGAATTCTACCTAGATGCCTCCCAAAATTGATGAAAAAAATATATTTCTCCTCTCCTCATATTTTCCTCACCTCTATTAAACCTTTCGGTCCCTTTGGGGAAATGATATATTCGTTGTGAACACCTCAGCTTTTATGTTTTACCAAACCTAATTTTATCTTATCAGCCTCCGGCTGAATAAAGCGGATATATACAGTTTTAAAATTTGATTTGTGTTTATTAAGTCTTTTGGCTGACTATTATTCCATATGAAAAACGTAAAATTCTACTTCACTTGGGAATGATAGTGGAGTACGATTAAACTAGATTTTCCTATACAGATGAAAAATATAAAGTTTCAATTATTGTAACAAGATCACAAACAGTGCAAACTGCATGGCATATGTAGAATGATGAATGATTGCAAAAGCTTAGCAAACTTCAGACTTAAGTGAGTTGTAAATAATACGTGTGTCACATATCACATACTTGACATATTCAAGACATATGTCTTACCGTATGTTGCTATATTGACAATAAAGCTTGCTCGGTTTCCATATAGGGAACATTCATATTCTCCAGCAGTCACTCGATTAACTGTGAAAACTACCATTAGCTTTTCTCCAGATGCATCCAAGGAACTCTGGGTTTGATTTATGCCAGAGTCTTCACGGACACCATCCCTGAGCCGGTAGAGGCCGACATCTGCTTCATTAGGTGGTGGGTCTCCTTCAACAACACAGGTGAATGTTGAAGACTGGCTTGGATTAACTTTGACATCAATGATATTGGCAATTCCTGAAGGGAAAGAAAATAACAGGTGCGCCACTCACATGGCAACTACTCTCAGACTTTTTTTTGTATAGCGGTTAAGATACACAGTTTCCTCACGGCACCCTAGTGAAAAATGATCTATTTCACAGGCGATTAAAGAACAAGTTGACAGTGTCTTTATAAGCATTGTTTCTCAATTATTTCCCATTAAAGTATATGAGCAAACCTTTACCGGAACAGGCCACATTACCCTTGAACAAATATTAAGTTCATACTATACATACAGTATACTATATATATATATATATATATATATATATATATATATATATATATATATCCTGTATAGTAATAACTATATACAAACGAGGCTATTCATAACATTTTCATAATGTCAATCAATAAACTGGTGGAAAAAGTCCTCCATTACTACCATTTCACTAATATTTAATCATTCATAATAATGCTGACGATAATAGAAATGGTAAAACATAGATGACGATGATGACGATGATGATGATGACAGTAATAATGATATCTTATATACCTAGGGTGGCTTCTTCAGAATGGCCATTGCTCTACCTGAGTGTACTATCATTACCCAGCTTACTAGGTAGGTCAAGTCTAGCATTGTGAGAAAAAAAAAATTATCGACTATCTCAATAATGAATGTTCTGGGCTAGATTAAAAAAAAGAGGACCCTATATCAAAATACCTGTCGTTTCCACCACGTAAAAGTGCTCCCATTATTAAAAATCTTTATTATAAGCTGCATTCTTTACACTACCTGTTTGACAATCCCTCTCCACCCAGTTTGGTAGACACTGTCCTATGCAGATTCCTGACACTTTGTCACAGGTGCTTTCATCACAATGGCATGGCTCTAGACACCCAAGGCCATAGAATGCTCCGGGGCACTCTGGTGGATCATGCAAAGAAATAATAATGGATTCACTATATCAGGTACTAATACAAGGTTTTAACTTTAAGCAGTGAAAGGAAAAAACAAACAACTTTGCACTATCAGTAAATGTCAAAAGAATGATGGATTGTTAAACAGATACTATTTGAGTCACATTATGAATCAATGATATTCCAGATTTTCTGTCACTCTATAACTATTTTCAAGAAAGCAATTTCCAAGGAACAGATTGAATACATGATAGCCGTGATTAAGATGCAAAGTCCATAAGCAAAAAAAAAAAAAAAGAGGAAAGAAAACAGAAAATGTCACACATAAAACTAAAGGGCATTTAACCCTAATACTTTAAATTTTTTGTCAATACTTCCTAACGCTCAAATATTTCGAAATGAAATTCCATGACATTCTTTTTTTATCCTTACCAAACATTGTGATACCAAGTTAATGGTACGTGGACCTATAAAACGGGTGAAAGAACACATGTCGCTGAAATTTCACTACTTCTACATATGACTGAGTGTAACCTACAGACAAAATCAGGAACTGTTCCAAATTATGTAAATACTTTCTAGAAAGTACCATAACTTTCTCAAATAGTGTAAAATACCACACACACACACTCTCTCTATCAAACACACACTCTCTCACACACGCACATTCACACACATACACACACAGCCCCAAAAAGGTTGGAAAAATACATAAGAAAATAGGAAAGGAACTGTGTACATACGAAATAAAAAATACAGCCTGTTATTTCCTTTGCGGAATTAATAAGGAATTTATAAAAGACACTTGTACACAAAAAATCTTAAAATTTCTAAAAGTTCATTCAGTGAGAAATAACCCGAGATATGATTTCTTGCATGTACATTAGCATAAATTAATTTATATAAAATTAAAGGAAAGGACTTTCGTAAATTCAGCTTTGTACATGATTTCATCCTATAAGGAATGGATTGAGAAAAACTAGAAAATTCAGAAAAGCATATTGTTATCACCTTGGCAGTTTACTCCATCATAGATGTTGACGAAAGGAGCACACTCCCTATTTGGACACTCTCCTGTTATCTTGTCACATGGTGCATCATTTAAACAGTGACATTTATCTGTGCAGTTTGGTCCATAGTAACCGACATCACAGATATGTGGGACTGATAAAAGAATGAACAAATGAGGCACAAAAATTAGACTTTATTGCTTGCTACTTTTCTTCTTGCTGGATAAAGACATTTGGATAACAGCTACCACAAGTATTGATGCAATTGATACAATTCTTCCAAAATCAATTTCTTAAGATTAAAAAACTTGAAAAATCTATTTAACCCTTCTCTCTCTGAAGTGCTGAAGTTTAAACTAAAAAGTACTTTTGACAAAGTATTGTACTAATTCATTTTTCGTTGTGCTGCCAAATTTCCACTGTATCCTAGAAAATTACTTTGCAAACGAAAATGACAATTGCCATCTCACTATTCTCACTTTAAAATGTTTCCATGAAAGTGGAAACAATGATCTGTAAATTTCAGCACACAATGCACTTTATAGGCACTAAGCCTTCTTGTATTGTTTCATTCATGAGTTACTACAAATAATTTTCAACTGATTTTAAAGCAAGAAATTTAAATAAATTTGCTATTGAAGAGGATGTGAGAAAAATGCACCAAAGCATATCCCAGGTATGGCATTGTGTAGGCCCACCTCGTTTTTGCAAGATTTGATTTGATTTTATTTATTTGATTCCTGTATTATCATAGTAAATGAACATACATGAATATACAATCGTACATATATTGTTGGAGCCATACATATAGGCCTACATAAACATCAGTTCTTAACAACATGTAATTATTATTTTTTTCTTCATTGCCTTTACACAATATACAGTAAAAACGTATCAGCAACACAACCGTACAATGAATAATACAGTAGGGCTACAGCTTAAGCTTAAGCTTAAGGAGGGAGGGATGACTTGCGAAGAGATAGGATAGTATTAAGGAGAAAGGGAAAGGCTTACACAAAGTTAGTTCACCTGTATCACTGATCAGTAAGGCATGACAAAAGCATGGCATGGTGCCCATTTGAACAAATTGAAATCTTATATCCCTAGGCATGCTACCTGCCAAGTTTGGAGAAAATGGGTTATGGTGTTTAAAAGAAGAAGATGAAAGGAGTTAACGCACGACGCACTTAGAACGCCGGACGAAGAGCGATCGCAATAACGTACTGCGAGCTAAAAACTTGCCTACACCAGGCAAATTTGGTTTGTTCGGGAACCTCTCCGCACGTTCCTGAACGTGTCCGTTCACTGGCCTAAACATTTTCGGGTATTTCAGCATCTTCGGGAGAGAGAAAATTTTTCCGCGTCTAAATTTTGATCGAGACTAAAATTTGGAAGCGGAAATGAACTTCTTGACACCTTCGGCAATTTATCCTGAGGACATCGTCAGGACATCCCGCCTGTCCGTAACCCTTCCACTCCTTCCGCAAACACTCCTGAAAGAATCCAGCGGTGTGGGGAAGCTTCCCGAATGAAAGCGGAAGACACCAGGAATGTTTCGGCACAGCGCGGAGCCGACGCGGATCTATAAATGCAAGTGTCCAGAGCCAATGCGGCCTTTTTTTTATCAAGACATGAAAGAGTCAACACGTTCCATGAGCGAAAGTTAGATAAAAAAAAAAGATCATTGCAGCATCATGTCAATGAAACGCAAAAAGACCAACAAAGGGGGTATCTCCTCGGGCTTGAAACTAGTTCGCGACTCCAGATTTTACTCGTTGTAGTGACGTCTCCGCGACTTCTCCGACACGTCTCCTGAAAAGTACACAGTCTCCAAGGAGTCGAAAGAAATTTGAACATGTTCGATTTTTCGCGAAGTCTCCGCGACGTCTGCGAGACGTCTCTACCTGTTGCGGAGATGTCGCGGATACTAATCATATACGCGACTGCTTAAGCTAGTATCTCACCAACGACTTACCAACGTCTCCGCGAACTCTCATCAGTTTTTCTGGTCTCCAGTAGGTCTCGGCGACGTCTCTGAGACGTCTCGGAGACATCGCGGAGACGTCTCAGCAGTCGCGGATATGATTAGTCTCCGCGACGTCTCCGCAAACTGATGGAGACGTCTCGGAGACGATGCGGAGACTTCGCGAAAAATCGATCATGTCTAGATTTCTTGCGACTAATCGGAGACTCTGTAATTTTCAGGAGACGTCTAGGAGACGTCGCGGAGACGTCTCTGCAACTAGCAAAATCTGGAGTCGCGAACTAGTCGCGAATTTAGTTTCAAGCCCGGTGAGATAACCCTTTTAGACGACTCCCCGATGTCTCTGCGATGTCTCCGATACGTCTCAGGGACGTCGCCGAGACCTGCTGGAGACCAGAAAAACTAGTGAGAGGTCGCGCAGACGTCTCCACTACTCTGTTTGACGCTTTTGACGTACTCTAGAAACCACGTGACACGTCTGTGTGCTGACATCCTGCCTAGATCAAGTCAAGTAATTCTGCAACGGCTCCCCCATATTTGAAATTTTTTGGCACCTGCCGTAACTCGTCTCAGAGATGGAGACGTCTCCGTTGGTGAGATACTAGCTTTAAGGCTGTATCCCACCAACGGAGACGTCTCCGCGACGTCTCCAACTTATCAGTCGCAGCAGTCACGGAGACGTCGCCAACATAAAAATAGCTTGCGGTCTCACCAAGGAGACGTCTCTGTGACGAGTTATGACAGGTGTCAAAAATTTTCAAATATGATGGAGACGTTGCAGAGTCACCTGACTTGATCGAGGCAGGATGTCAGCACACAGATAGGTCACGTGTTTTTTAAAGTAGGTCAAACAGCGTCAATAGAGTCGCGGGGACGTCGCGGAGACGTCTCCGCCACCTCTCACCAGTTTTTCTGGTCTCCAGCAGGTCTCGGCGACGTCTCTGAGACGTCTCTGAGACATCGTGCAGACGAAGCAGCACTCTCCGGTCCGAGTAAACTTTGTTTGTTTTTGCGCCCTTTTCAGAAGTCATTTACATTTGAGGGATTTTCAATAGTTGCCATTACATCGTATATTAGTGCATCGTTTAGTTCGCTTTAAATGTGGCCGCCCAACTCAAACATAACACAAGTGGAACTAGGTCATTTTCAAATCAAATTGAATCAAAAATGAATTACATCAACATGACAAATTTAAGTAAAACATAACTAAATGACAACACAAAAGTGCAGTTTATACTACAAGCACATTTTATAGTTACATGTGTAATACAAATAAGGCAGTACATTTGATTCAATAAGGAAGCAGGAGACCGTCATGACGCGTCAGCATAAGCCAGCTTGACTGGGTTGATGACCGCATTGGAAAATATCACTCAGATTTGCCTCTCACGAAAAACACTTTTTCCCCCCTCTGCATTACAATAGTATGCTTTAGAGGGAAAAGAAGATGTGAGTGATTGTTGTGCGAGTGAAATAGGTGTGTTGAATGTTTTTACTGGTGCCATTTTATAATATATAATTATTCTTCAGTATATCAGTACAATAATACAAATAAATTCAGACCAAAACAGGAACAAAATCATATCAGTTATTGTACTTTAGTTTACAAAATATATTTAGTTAAAATATATTTCTTTAAACTAGCTTTGAAAGAAAAAAGAGATGTTCGTGTTTTTAGGGAGTCGGGTAAAGCATTCCATGTATCAGGTCCGTGATGCCTCTCACTGACCTGTGAGCTATAAGTGCTATCTCAGCATCTCTCACAGCTGGTATTTGAGGCAATAGGGCAAAGCGAATTCCGGCTGGTGTGACCTCCATGACGGCTAGCAGTCAAATGAGGAAAATCTAAAGTCGGCTCCCAATTTACAATCTTGCCCTATTTCCTCATACTGTCCGAATATCTAACTCTTGTCCGCAAGTCATCCTGATTGTCTTCGTTCATGATTTAATCATTCTTCGTGTAATGTCACACATTTTTTAGTCCTGTGCTTTTGTCGACAATTTGTCCATTTTTACTTTTTCTTGTGAAATTTTCGTCAACTGTTCCTTGTCATCATGTTTGTGCAAACGTTCAGTATACTCTGGATATGGATTTTAATCTTCTGTGTTCTGCTTTCACCGGGTTTTTCATGTCCGGAGAGCCACACCCTAAACATTTTATATGAACGCAACTTCATATTCGAACTAGCTACAGCTGAGGCCTCGAAACTCAAGCCGGTCGGCCTGCCGGAATGCTGGAATGGGTGCCACTACGTGAGCATGGTGAGACAAACGATAGATTAAAGATACGCCGCCGAGGTAAGAAGGGAGGAATGAGACCCCGTTTACAGTGCGTGGCTCGGCCGAGCGGCGGCCGAGCCGCGGCCGAGCCCAGCCTCAATTGCGAGGCCGGGCCCCGCAATTTTGTCCGTTTACACTGCCGGGCCCGGCCGCGCTTTTGATTCAAACCTTTCAATATGTTGTTGTAGTGGCGCTCTACTTGTAAACAAATGCAATCTCGTATTGTTTGGTTTTCAGACCCTTTGCCAAATAAATTTTGGCAAAGGCCTTTGCCGAAGGAAAAAAATTCTTTGCAGGACAAAACCACCTTAAACTATACTAGTTTTCGACGTTGAGGGGGTTAATATCCTGAACAGCGAAAAAGTACAGGCAGAGGGTTTGGAAGCCAGACTAAAATTGGCCGCGCATTTGGCCCAGTTTACGTTTACACTGAGAAAAGGCCGAGACCACCTCCAGAGCGATGCCAAATGCGAGGCCAATTTTGGCCTCGCATTTGGCCTTTTGCGCGTTTACACTGAAGCGGGGCTGGGCCGAGCCGCGGCTGAGCCGCGGCCGAGCCCAGCCTCAATTGCGAGGCCGGGCCCCGCAATTTTGTCCGTGTACACTGCCGGGCTCGGCCGCGCTTTTGATTCAAACCTTTCAATATTTTGTCGTAGTGGCGCTCTGCTTGTAAACAAATGCCATTTGGTATTGTCTGGTTTTCAGACCCTTTGCAAAATGAATCCTGTGGCGACCAAGTCGCCGTTCGGGCAAAGGCCTTTGCCGAAGGAAAGAATCCTTTGCAGGACAAAACCACCTTAAACTATACTAGTTTTCGACGTTGAGGGGGTTGATATCCTAAATAGCGAAAGATACAGGCAGAGGGTTTGGAAGCCAGATTAAAATTGGCCGCGCAATTCGGTAGATTCCATATACCGTGCGCCACCTATCGGTTGTAGCGGACAGGCCGATTTTCAACTTTGGGGTCGACATCGCACTACATGCAGCTAGAGCTACGCTCAGCGCTGCATGCGCAATGCACTGTTTACTGTACAATAACTGTACTGGCCTGATCTGTCGCTTGGAGATGTGTTTGCCTACCTTATCAAACAGTGTGATTGGACCCCAGAAAGGCTAGCAAGCTTCAAAAAGATGATGGCTACCTTATGTTTAAGGACAATCACGTTGAAGATGTCCATTTATGGGACACATCCAGAACCACCCAGACCACATTTACATCAAAGCAACTGTGTGTGTGTGAAGCCTGAGCAGCGTCAAATGGCAGAACGGTACGCTACATGGGTACTACTCACAACAGACGCTTTAGTCCATTCTGCTGGCTGTGGATGTGTTGCAGCGTAAGTTTGCTTTTTCTGTGATTTGTTGATTTTGTCATCTGTTACTCATGTTAGGGCCTAACTTCAGGCCAATGGCCAACCAGCCCGGGCGCCCGCCCGCCCGGCGCGGCCGGCTGAGCTGAGCTGCGCTGCTGCTGCATGCTGCATGTGCATATAATGCGAGTAATTTTGATGTCGACTTTTTCCCATAAGGCATTGCGGGTTTCGGCCTGTCCGCTACAACTGATAGGTAGCGCACCGTATATGGAATCCACCGAATTGGCCGCGCATTTGGCCCAGTTTGCGTTTACACCAAGAAAAGGCCGGGTTCGGCCGCGGCTCGGCCGCGGCCGAGACCACTTCCAGAGCGAGGCCAAATGCGAGGCCAATTTTGGCCTCGCATTTGGCCTTTTGCGCGTTTACACTGAAGCGGGGCTGGGCACGGCCGCGGCCGAGCCGCGGCCGAGCCTCGCACTGTAAACGGGGTCTTTGAAAGTTCAAACCTGCCCTGCCCACTATAAAAATGAGTTACTTTGTTCAACTGGAAACGAGATTGACGAAATTTGTGGAAAAGAGAGATATGACAATGATTTCAGAAATTCTGGAATTTTATGTTTTACGGAAACTTGGTTAAACCCAGATATACTCAGTGAGGCGTTTGACATTCACGGTTTCGACATGATTCAAAGTGACAAAGATTTTGCCGAAAGGAACAAAACTAGAGGAGGGGGATTTGCCATATATGTGAATGAGAAATGGTGTCGCAATTACAAAGTACATAACGAAATTTGTCACCAAAATTTGGAACTTCTCTGGGTTTCGTTCCGACTATTTTATCTGCCAAAAAATAAAACAAAGTGGACATATTTCTTGTTTACATACCACCCGACGCTAACGCGGATACAGCTGCTCGAGATATCACGGATACCGTGAATGCCATGGAAACGGCGGCGTCACCTGATTCACCGAAGATTATACTTGGTGATTTCAACCATTGTTCATTAGAGGACGCACTTCCCAACTATTTGCAGTGTGTGCAGATGCCAACTCGCGGAGATCGGGTTCTCGACAAATCCTATTGCTCAGTGAAAGATCCTTATAAAGTAAACATCCGTTTCCCCATTGGCAACTCAGATCATTCCACTGTTTATTTGATGTCTACGTATAAAGGCAAATTGAAGTCAGATAAAGTAACCACAAAACAAGTTAAAGAATGGAATGACCATTCTATGGAAATGTTACAAACATGTTTTGAGTTGACTGACTGGGATATGCTTATTGGAAGTGCTGATGATCTAGAGGAAGCAGCTGATATTGTCAGTAGTTACGTTCTTTTTTTGTGAAGAGCTTCATGTTTCCAACAAGACGGTCAAGTCTTGTCCAAATAATCAAACATGGGTGACGAAAGAACTGAAGGCGTTGTTTCATGCAAAGACAATCGCATTTCAAAACAAAGATTTCGATAAAGTAAAAGAAATAAGCAAACAAGTGACGAAAGAAATCGCAAGTTCGAAAATGAAATACAGAGTGAAACTTCAAAAGTGTTTTCGATCAAATAACACGAGGGAAGCATGGAAATGTCTGCATAGATTAACAGGATGTAAGCAGAAGAAGAAACGGGCTTCTGCATTCGTGTCAAACAGTCCCCTTATTACAGCGAATGAAGACACATCTATGTGTTCAGAGCTACGAGAGCTTAGCGTCACACCCCCTCGTGTTGACCAGCAAACAAACGGGTTACAGTGAACAAAGCGATGGGCCCGGATAAGATACAATTGTACATGGTAAACTATTAAAATGCTGCGCCCAACAGCTTACAACTCCCTACTGTGAACTTTTCCAAATGTCATTGAATGAAGGTATGTCTCCGGCCAGCTGGAAATCAGCGATCGTGATTCCGGTGCCGAAAAAAAATCGCACTTCACAGCTTAAAGACTACAGACCAGTCGCACTTACCTCGATAGTCATGAAATGCTTCGAGAGACTGATGATGTAGTTCCTTTATCCATCAGTGTCCCATCTTTTTGACAAACTTCAATTTGCATATCAACCTAAAAAGTCGGTGAATGACGCTGTTCTCACACTCGTCCACGAGATCGCTCAGCGCGCCGATAAACCACGAAGCTATGCACGTGCTGTACTTCTAGACTTTTCCTCGGCGTTCAATACTATGCGGACTCACATTCTTCTTCGGAAGCTGCGCCACATGAATGTACCATCTTATCTGATCTTATGGATAAAAGATTTCTTATATAATCGGTCTCAAACTAGAAAGTCCAAAATTGCTTTTCAGACCCTGTCGTTTTGAACACAGGTTCTCCACAAGGTTGTGTTTTGTCGGCGTTACTGTTCATTCTGTACACGAACGACTGTAAATCAGCAAGGGAAAATGTATTTCATTTTGAAATATGCAGACGACACTGTCATTTTAGGACTTATTGATGATGATGATAAATCTAGTTACCCGGCCGAGGTTGAACGTTTTACCTCTTGGTGTGACAAGAACTGTCTGCAGTTAAATCTCACCAAAACTAAGGAGATTGTGTTTGATTTTCGGAAAATGCCTCCACAACCAAAATTCATAAATATTGATGTTTCAGATATTGAATTAGTCAAGAGTTACAAATACCTAGGGCAGGGCTCGACACTAACGGTGGTCCGGTGGCCCGGGGCCACCAAAATTTCAGAAATGAAGAATTTGGTGGCCTGATCGGGCCACCAAAAAAGGTCGGGTGTTTACCTTTGGGTCACCAAAAATAAATGTTAGTGTGGAGCCCTGCCTACGGGACAACACTGGACAGTAAACTTTCTTGGGATGAAGAGTGCAAATCTGTTATCTCAAAAGCCCGGACTCGTATGTACTTTCTGAGAAAATTGAGATCACTACACATCCATAGAACTATTCTCAATCTTTTCTATAAATCAGTTGTTGAAAGTATTGTTTTGTTTAACTGTGTCATCTGGTTCGGGGTTTGCAGGAAACAAGACTTCAAGAGAATGGAAGCTATAGTGAGACAGGCTAGGAAAAAGTGGGAAAAGTTACGACCTTACAAAGGAATGTACAGATCGGCTCGTCAATCTGGCAGATGGTATTATGCTAACTGAGAATCACCCGCTACATGATTATTTCGAATACCTACGATCAGGCAGAAGACTACGGTCTTTGACATGTCGTACAAATCGATATGCAGACTCCTTTGTTCCATACGCAATCAGGATGTGCAATAACAACCGCTGATTTTTGCATAAAGTGGAGGGTGAGCTGTGGCTGGTCTTGTGTATGAAAGCAGGCGGGGGGGGGGGATTTTTGTGCATTTCTAAAAAAAAAACATAAGAATTTTATGGTTTGTGATTTTTTGAATAAAACAAATATTTTTAATTGAATAAGATTATGTTTTTTTTTTCTTGTTCTTGAGATTTTGGGTTGGATGTATTTTTTGTTATGAAATCACCTGATGAGCTCATTTTGGGTCTCTGTTTAGGTTTGAAAATAAATATGGTTTTTATGGTTTTTGAAACGAAGTATTAACAGAAATGTATTTTTTCTTTATTTGCATTAGAAATATCCAGTGATCTTTCACAGCATATTGGAAAATGATAATTTTGATTTATAATGATGTAAAATGTATGTATGTTAATGTGCAATAGTTGTTTGACTGTGCACATCAGGCGTGTCAGGGCATCAGTGAAAGGAAGCAGATTTTAGCTGTGTGTATGGGGGAGGGGGGGGGGTTGTAAGGAATATGTGCAATATGTGTTATAATTTATGGTCTATGATGTCGGGGTGGCCTGTATAAAGTAGGGTGTATTAGAATTTGTGGTTATATATATCTTTTGTTGTTGTTGTTGTTGTTTTATAGAAAGAAGGAAGAAAGAGAAAAATGGGGCCCTATACAAATAATTTGCCCCAGACAGCACTTAACATAAAACAGACAATATTAATAATCTTAGAAAAATATGAACATTATTAAATATATATGTATGTATGTATGTATGTACCAAGTCTCCACGAGGGAGCTCATATCGTCTCCACGAGGGAGCTCATATTGTCTCCACAAAGGAGCTCATTAAGTCTCCATGGGGGAGCTCATATTGTCTCCACAAAGGAGCTAGTTAGGTCTCCTCGAGGGAGCTCAAATGATATTTATGAATACCTCAAATTCTTTGGTTAAGCAAACTCAAATTACTATACCATACACGCGCGCGTGTACCACACATTAAGTCACCCATGTGCACATACACTTACACACATATCCATCTCCAACCACGCACACACTTACTAATATCAGAGGTCAACCCAAAATAATATACAGTATCTAAATAAAACGCACACACAATGATGTAAATTACAGAATAGGGAACATTACTATAACTGTATCATTGTTTCAAGAAAAAAAATATATTCAGTGTTTATATGAATATCATTATTTCGAGAGAAAGGAAAAAACAAAGACAAAAAATATATATACAGTGTTTATATCATAGAGCTCTGAGCGTCACATCAATGATTCGTGAAAAATCCAGAGGCGTTGATACAGCAAAGTCGTTTGCAACAAACAACGGAGAAATGATGTACAAATATAATCGTGGATTCTGTATGACGTACGAGTACACCTGCGGGCTTCAAGCCCAAAAAAAGTAGAAATTTAGAGCCAGAAAGTGGGAGTCATAAATTCTTCAAATCAATTTTTTAAACCACAAAATCATAAGTATTAAATAAGTGCAGGCGACTCATACGAGAGGGGATTTACAGAAATTAGAGTTGTTCTCACTATATAAAAAAAGTATATCATTTATAAATAACTATATTATAATATGGACGAAGAAATCCCCTATTCTTGCGAGGGAAACACAAGCAAGGAACGCAAGACAACAAAATATGTACATGTATAATGTTTTACTATGGTAAAGGCTATATCTTTTGCAGCAATTGACTCTTCCATTGTTTTCTGTGTATGTACACAAATATATTAATTTTTCCCCTCTTCGCACGTTCCACACATGATGCTAGTATGTGTTGTGATGTATTTTTAGTTCCCTGTATTTTTTTAGTTTTCACTTGATGGTTCCTACGTAATGTAATTTGTTATTTATCTGTTGTCAATGTGTATTTATGAATGTGTGACAACACCAAATTTCCATGCCATGTTTTTATACATAATTTGGACAATAAAGAAATGAAATGAAATGAAACGACATGTTTCCGCGCTGCCCGGCTATTATTAGCATATTCCGGGGTATTTTGCGCTCTACCGAAGTGATTCCTCGGACACTCCTAGGAATGTCCACAGGTAGTCCGCGGGCATTCCGCGGACATTCCTAGGAATGTCCCAGGAAAAGCCGATTCCACCCCTTTTCCGCATCCAACGCGGACATGATGCCAAAATGACGGAATATGCTTCCGCCACCCTTCCTAGGTTTGTCCGCGTCCTAGTGAACGTCTGCCCGTGATTAAGCTACAAATGTTTTCAGGAAATGCAAAGGATGTGCACACACTTTTTTTTTTCATTACAGCATTCTTGTATCGAACGAAAGACATGGACATATTCGATTGAATCTGATTTGATTTGATTTGATTTGATTTGATTTAATGGTTTCTGTATTATCAATGTACATGCACATTCATGTACATGTTTATATATATATGCATACATAAGCATAAGTTGTTCACGGAATATTTTTTGCTTCATTGCCTTTACACAATATACAGCAAAACGTATAAGTAATACAACAATGAATAATACAGTGGGGCTACAGCATAAAGGCCGTGTCACACCTTTCCGGGCAAGCCTTGCGTGCGACTTGCAAAGAACAATTTTGACTACCCGGAGGTCCCCGTAGATGAGCCGCACATGACAGCACCTAGCACGTATCTCACCCGTAGTCGCCCGGAGGTGCGCACGCAAATCTTTTTACCCGCAACCATGTTTAGGCCCTGTCACACCTTTCCGGGCATGCTTATACGCGGGCTTGTTGTGTGTGGGGATTTTCGAGGATACCGGAAATTTCTGAGGAAGCACAAGGATTTGGGCGAGTCAGTGCATGTGTCTTACTTGCTGGACGCTTCTACTTAAATTCTACTTGCGGGTATACTGTGTGACCTGCGTACCAGTCGCGTGGGTGCTGGCAACTCAGTGAAGGATTCCTCTGAAGGAATGGCAGAAATCCCACAGAATCTTGGCTGCATACGGGGACTGCGAGGTACCTGCGTGGGAGTTGCCTGCGAGGTGCTGCCGCTGCGGACCTCCTGCTGGCGTTGTGCGTGGACATCTCCGGGCATCCCCGCGACTCACCCGGAAAAAGTTTGGTCGTGCTCTAAACTTGGCTGCGGTTAAATGGAACTTGCGTGCACACCTCCGTGCAACTACAAGCGAGATACGCGCTAGGTACTGTCAGGTTCGGACCAACTGCGGAGAGCTCCGGGTAGCAAAGTAATGTTGTTTCCCCACAAGTCAGGCCGCAAAACTTCCCCAGATACAGTATATGACTATGCCTGGTTCCGAGTGAGTCGTGGGGGTTCGCTCGCAGAGGTACACGCGTAACACCAGTAGGAGACCCTTACCGACAGCACCTCGCAGACAATTTCAACGTAGGTATACTTCTCAGTACCCGTACGTCTCTCGTAACAGAAAACGGATCGGTTTCAAGGCTCTCACGCAGATCACACGGAATACACGCAAGTAGAATGTAAGCAGCACGAGTCTAGCAGGTAAGACACAAGTGCGATACTCGCAAACATTCTTGTACGCACGCGGAAAATTCTCCTCCGTGCTGGAAAATCCTCCTCGCAACAAACCGGTGTAGCTTGCCCGGAAAGGTGTGACACGGCCTCAAGGGTGGCTTGATTTGCGTGCAGCCCCCGTACATATTGAATTTAATTTTTTTTTATGATGAACAGAAGTCAGTTTCCAACTTACATTTGAAGACCTGAGATCCATAATTACAGATCAAAAAACTTGTACACAAGTTAATACAGCAATAAAAAATTCTTTCCATTTTCAGTAGACCAGGGTAACAAAATATAAAATAAAACTGCATCGAATGTTAATTGAAATTGCATATTAGTCAATAAAGTTTCTTTCTTTGATTTGTTTCATTTCAATTTTTTTTTGACATTGTACTTTCGTTAATTTGTTTGTTCCTTCCAAGAACAATCCATACTTTCGTTGATTTGTTTGTTCCATCCAACAAGTATCCAAAGTAGTAAATTGAACAATACCTCATTCTTGGTCTTTCGTTTGTCTTGAAAAGACCTATTATACATTGATACTATAAATTCTGATAAGACTGGAAATGAAAGGCCGAGCCGGCTTTTATACTCACTCTGACAATTTTCACCAGACCAGGGTGTCTCACAGGAAGAAGTTGTACAGACTCCAGAATATCTGTCACATTGACCAGACTGACAGTGACATGTTTGAGTGCATCCAGCTCCATAGGTTCCACTGGCACAATCTTTGGTAAGTGATGGTGAAGAGGTTGACAATGAAACAGACTAATATTGTCTTTAAAAAAGAGAGAATTCATCAATTAAAAGTAAACTGAATCATTTGCAGCTCTTGTAATGAAGTAACTGTGTTCTATTCAACATGTGTCTGCCATGATGATATGCCACCTGTACCTTGCATCAAAGCCAGTATGTTTTGTGTGTGTTGTTTTTATTGAAAGGAACCAAAGCTCTGCATATACCAAACACAACATCAAAACAGTCCTACTCTACCAAAACATCAATACGATGTACAAAGAAAGAAAAAGAATGATAATGAATGAATAAATAAATAATTGATTAAATAAATCTCTCCATGTCTTCAATTACAGCAGTGCTTATATTAGGTGTTTCAAAAAAACATTTCCCACTTTTGATTCTTAATAATTCATAAAGTATATATCAGATAACACTGTCATTGTTATGAGTGATAGCTGAATAGTGTACAATTTTGTTGAAGGTGGTTTGAATATGAAAGCATAAATCAGTTTCATGAAATCCATGATTAATTTCACATTCAGGTTCCAGGTTTTGCTCTATTTTCAACCCTCTGTACAAAACTTTCACTTTGCACAGGGGTCAATGGGTGTGTATGGGAGTGTGTGGTTAACACCCTGACAATGGTCCTGAACAATGGCCAGGGTTTGAATGGTTCATTATTTGTTCATGAGAAATTCCAATATCACACCTAGTCTTTATTCAGCCTCTGGCAGTATATGTGTAAAGTCAAACGCCTGCCGTTACTGTCGTTGAGTGGCGACAGTGCTCTTCCTACTTCTGAAAAAACGAAATTACAATGAATACCTTCTGTTCTGTCGTAAACATGGTGACAGGAAGCAAAGAAAATCAATTAGAGTATACACTTGTGTACATGGAGCGTTGAATAAATCTACTGTGAAACAAATCGCCCCTATGGAAAATGCTGCTTAACTCTTTACCAAAAATGATCTCTTTTTATCAAAAAAGCGACAAATTCGTGAGACTTTTAGTAGACAGTTGTATTAAAATGAAGAACTTAAGATCATTTTATGCTTATCTATATCCCAGATTTAGTGATATGTGAAGCAAAATTTGAAAATGATTGCCAGCTGGAATGAAATGTGTTTGCAAGCACATGGAAGCATAAGCTTACTTTTTCCATGTGCATGCATTTTACCCTTTACCGTGCATGAATTTAGACTAGCGGTGCCCAGGGCAATCCACATGAATTATTGATTAAGCATTCATGTGCCTGGGCGCTTGAGACTGACGCCTAGTCAACAGGTGGTTCAGGCATGTCTATTGTTCAGGGCCATTGTCAGCACACACTCACATACACATCATTGGATCCTGTGCAAAGTTCACTTTTGTACAGAGGGTTAAAATTTGACCAAAATCTGAAACATTACTTCAAAACCAACCTTAGATTTAATGAAACTAATTTATGCTTTCACATCTAAATTACCTTCAACAAAATTGTACACTATTCAGCTATTACTCATATCAATGACAGTTTTATTGGATGAATTGTTTTTGGACTATTAATGATCAAAAGTGGGAAATGTTTTTTGAAACACCTAGTACTTACAGAACATACAGGTAGTTTAAATCTAAACGCAACCAAGTTTATAAACGTCCTAAGCTAATTGTATGGAACATTTCTCAAAATGCACTGGTAAATCTCTTTTTTTTTCTGCATTTTTGTACTAAACTCGCTTTTTTGAATTAGCAAATGTAATAAATGTTTGCTGATTCAATTCTGTCTGCTGAAACTTACATCTAATCACATAATATTTGAAACACATAAACAAAAAGCTTTAAACATATTATGGTAACTGTAATTTTCCGTTCCAAATATGTAATTGAAATGGCCATTCTTTGACTGTTTTGTTATGGCTCTTACAGCAGCGTTTAATAGAGTCCCCCACAGTTGTAATACTATTTTAAACTCACATAACAAGTGTTTTACACTTTCAGAGTAATCTGGGCAAAATAACCAAAAGGTGATTAACTTCTCTTTATCCTATCGGGCAAAAATGGTGTATTCAAATTCATGAAACTCTTCCGTCAAGATGTTTTCATTGCAACTGACTGACAAATTTCCCTACATCGACGTAAATAAGCACTGAATTGATCAGTGTTTTAGTAGTATCCATGATAACAAATCATGGGCGTACATACTCGAGCAGGATTCGAACCCACACCTCCTGATCACCGGACAGGCGTCATCTCCACTATAGACCACCGAGCTTTCGCCCGACAGCAAGTGTTGGTTGTAATCCTTATAGCATGCAGCGGGTACTGCTTTATTATTCAAATTCATGAAATTCTTCCGTCAAGATGTTTTCATTGCATTGTAGGGCAATTTGTCAGTCAGTTGGCTGCATACGGGACTACGAAGTACCTGCGTGGGAGTTGCCTGCGAAGTGCTGCCGCTAAGGGCCTCCTACTGGCGTTCTGCGTGGACTTCTGCGGGCATCCCCGCGACTCATCCTGAAAAAAGCTCTGGTCATGCTCCGGGTAGCAAATTTGTTTCCCCGCAAGTCAAGCCGCAAAACTTCCCCAGATACTGTATGACAAGGCCTTGAGCATGCTCAAAACTTGTTTCGTGTGAGTCGTAGTGGTTCACTCGCAGAAGTACACGCAGAACAACAGTAGGAGACCGTTACCGGCAGCACCTCACAGGCAACTCCAACGCAGGTACTTCTCAGTACCCATAAGTCGCTCGTAACAGAAAACGGATCGGTTTCAAAGCTCTCATGCAGGTCACACGGAATGCACGCAAGTAGAAGCTAATGCGTCAAGTAGGTAAGAAACAAGTGTGAAAATTGCAAACATTCGTGTTCGCCCGCGGAAAATCTTCTACGTGCTGGAAACTACCTCCTCGCCACAAGCCCGCGTATAGCTTGCCCGGAAAGGTGTGACACGGCCTACAACATGGTATATAAAACATCAATATTTAGTATAAATTTCGATGAGAAATACGAGCCTGAAAAATGTTTCTCTCTCTCTCTTTTTTTTTTTGCTGAATGTACATACCAAACTTACAATTTTCTCAGGTAAATGTGCCATTTTCATAACAGGACGCTTTAGATTTTAGACGCGTGGACGTTCAGAGGGGAAAAACATGTTCTGATCGTACTCCACTTGAAAATGTTTCCCATATAACATTTCTTGGAATAACAGTTGACAATAAGCTTTCCTGGAAATTTCATATTGACAGTATATGTAAAATTATTTCACGTAATATTGGTATAATTAATAAGCTTAAGTTTTGTTTTCCTTTTGTCGTCCCTGCTTGTATTATATTCATCCTTAATATTGCCATATTTGAATTACGGTATTCTCGCTTGGGGAAATACATATAAAACATTCTTAGATAAATTACTTTTATTGCAAAAAAAATCACTCCGTGTTATATGTCATACTGCATTTTTGTCCCATACTGACCCACTATTTTATGAGCATAAAATATTGAAAATTAATGATTTGTATTTGTTTAATTTATGACAATTTATGTATAATTATAATAAAAATAATCTCTCAAACATATTTGAAATAATGTTTCAAAGAAATCAATCCGTTCATAATTATCCAACACGGCGATCAAATGATTTCCATTTGCCATCTCTGAGAACTTTGTCAGCTCAAAACACATTCATCTACGATGGGCCAAAGTATTGGAATTCACTTCCCAACAATATAACAACAGCTCAATCCCTGAATTCTTTCAAGAATAAATTAAAATCATTTTTATTGAAATTTTACAACATCCAACCGAGTTAGTTTCCCTTTATCATTTCAGTCAAGTCATCATTCTTTTTTTACATAAGTCCTCCTTTTAATTATGTCCCTGTCTGTGTTTTAAATATAACGACGTGTTTATTCTCTTTTTCTACTGCATTCTTTACCAACATAACTACGTATAAAAATTGTTTTGCATTACATTCAATACAGCTTGTATTTCATCACTTATTTTACATTATGGAATCTAGATTGCTTGCGTCCACGATGGCACGTGCTTTAGTTTTTTCCCCTTTTCTCCCCTTTTTTAATTCTTTTTTTTCTCTCTCTTTTTTCCTTTTCTTTCTTTTTCCCTTCCCAATCATCTAGATGTCAGTTGACATCGGTTCGTTTATCTTGTTTTATATTGCCGTTTGTGTATTTTCTGAGGGTCTCATATCGTACAAGCTCTGCTTCTTAGTGGGACCCTCCACTTCCATCCTCATCCTTAGTTGACTTGTATTATACGCTTTATGTATATACTAACAAAGATGTAATCGCATCTACTTCTCATTTTTATTATGTACCTTGTCAAATTATGTTCTGCAAGTATTACAAATATCCTGTACATATGTAATGTATATAATTTCTTTGTTTATTTGATGGAAGTGAAAATAAAGTTGAATCTTGAATCTTGAATCGTTTGCAGAAGCGCGCGTCAAGTTGATCTATAAGGAGCTTGCGTCGCCTGAGTTTTTCAGTACGCGTACTGGGCTATTTTTACGTCCGCACAGTTTGCAACGTAGAGATCTACTTCATGCACCGATCATATGGGGGCGCGATTTTATTTTTTATACGTTGCATCCCATCGTAATCTAAAGCTATTTTTCAACATGACGCAGGGGAGAGGAGAACGTCCAGCGCACTCGTCGTCTCAAACGTCCGCGCGTCAAAATGTAAAGCTCCCCAGTATTACGCAGTCACAAAAACCTTTCATATCTTAATATACCCATCTTTTTTTTAAGTTAACCTTGACAGGAAACTAATGGATGAATATTTATAAAACATGTTGCTTCCTTAAAATAATAGATGTATAAAGAATTGTAATGAATTTCCAGTATGACAAGTATTTTCACAATATTGAGAAACAAAGTAAAACAAAAAACAGCATTCTTCCTGGTCCCACAGAAACACGTTGTTGGAAAATGGATTGGCTGAAATCAGTTATTCTCATTATTTCTGTTTTCAATTCAATTCAAATTATTCAATTTCCAAAGTAATATAAAGCAATATACATAACGCTCACTTGAATACATAACATTAGAAGAAACTGAATCACATGAGTTTCAAAATAACATGTTTAAAATATTATGTTTATATCAAAATAAACAAGTAAGCAATACAACCTTATTTTGTAACGCTCTGTGGAAGAGAGGAATTCACAAGGATATCATAGCTTGTAAAATTTGTGAATTACTCTAGGAGACGAGGGCATCTGAAGATCAGTCAAAGACTCCACGTGTGAAAATTTTGATATCATGACGTTAAGCGAAACATGCCTACTATCTACCAGAAAAAACCGAAAAAATGAACTTCTGTTAGTGTGAGATATAGGGCTTAATGTATTTGTGATGCCCAACTTGTTAGTATTGCCTTATACAGAAAGGAGTTTGAACCATTAACTGCATAGTGGAACAGTTAGAAATAGAATGATTTGAGTTGGGTTTCTCTAGTACATTAAAAGTTATGCTTATGAATGGCCGACCATCTATCTCATTAGTGTTCGAAACTAAACACACTTCCCACTATCTTTTATTACAGTTTGACTTTGACCATCGATTTTTTAACCATGTAAAGATATATCTAGATACTTTCATTACTTTTACCAATGTTGGAGGCAGTTTGTTGGAGAATATTGGTCGTAACCTTTTCTGGAGTGCTGATTTAGTCTAAATAAATTGCATACATTAATGCGTCATATTTCCTCTGATCTCTGAAAGATATATAAAATTGTATCACTAAGTCTTCAAATGTCTTAAAATCATTCGCCCCTCTTACAACTGAGAAATAAAAAAAAAATACCCTTTTCTTGCCAGAGTGGATAATGGAAAAATGATCTATATTTCAACCTAATATTCTTGTTCCACCACTTATATCGTTGCAAATGAAAATCTTAAAGGCGTAATTTGCCATTTGCAGAAGAAACAAAAACCAGCATTGGTGCTTTAAAACAGTTAAAGATGTGAGTTAGGGATAGAAACAACCACTGTGTAGAAATTTGAATCGGTACAATTGATGTTAACTATTTTCAAATACACCCAAATTTAATGCACACAATAGCTACAAAGAAATGTGTCCAGACTAAATCATCTACAGTTACGGTTAATTGAGAAATATACTAATATCTCCTTGTATTTTAGGCTTTAATGCGACAACTTTATATGGTAGGATTTTTACGATACAACAAACCTGTAAATGTGCATCACATGTGACATCTTGAATATCTTTTATATCACTGCTCCCAAAGGTAAATGGGATCTTGAAGCTTCATTGTATCTTTTGACACAGTATATCAGTATTCATGTCCAAAGTTTAAGAACTTCAGTCAAGCGACAACTTCTAAACTTTTTGAATACACGTTTCTATAAACCCAAAAACTGTTAATGATCTTCATAAAATTTGCAACCCTTCGACTTCAGTAATTTTCAATGAATTTAAATAGCTTTCGTAAAAAAAGAAAAAAAAAACACACCAAACCAAGACCCTTAACCCTTTTTCTTTTGAGTATCTAAACTATCATTGTTAGTAAAAACTTGAGCAACAGTTTACAGGCCACCTTCTTGATATTGATTAAACACACTTCTTTTGATCAAGTCATTATCATTCACATGAAATGAAACACAGGAAATCAGGCTATTCAATTTCATTAAAAACAAAGCATCGTAGGCATATTAAAATTTTGACGCTCGCGTCATGATGACCTGTGTAAATAATTATAAAAGATCCCCTAGACTCAAGTGGATATTTTCATTTTCATTTCATTTCATTTCATTTTATTTCATTCTCCTTTTTCCAACAGAACACAACACAGTATGAATTAGGTTATTATCACAATCGTATACACACAACTTGGAAATGATATCAAATGATACAATAATAAAGTTACATATATATGCATGTATACTCTCTAAAAAAATCGAGTGAAAATATTCACTCTTAAAGGAGTGAATATAAAAAAAGAGTGAATTTAGAGTGAAATTGGAGTGAATTTGGAGTGAAAATGTTCATTTTCACTCGTTTTAGAGTGACCTCAGGGATCACTCCAAAATCTTCGAGTGATCCTTGAGGTCACTCTAAAATGAGTGAAAATGAACATTTTCACTCCAAATTCACCCCAACTTCACTCTAAATTCACTCTTTTTTGTATTCACTCCTTTAAGAGTGAATATTTTCACTCGATTTTTTTTAGAGAGTACTCAAAATAATACAAGTCTATGTTTCAGTTGAAAAAAAAAAGAACTGAGAGGTCTACTAAAAAGCAAGCGTGTAGATTGTGAACCACTCAAGAAACTCTAACGAAATACTTATTTGTATATGCTTAACACTAGTATAATTTAAACAAGACGGAACAAAACAGGAGACACACAATAACATGACACGACTAGACTGAAAGGTGGAAAATGGAAGGAAGGAAGGAAGAAAGAGAATGCCTACACGCTGATCAAAGAAACGAAAGAGGGAATTGAAGACGGAATTGAAGAGATGCTTTGAACAGCCGGTGGTTGCATACAGCCGTGTAAAGAACATGATGGCTATTTCATTAATTAATGAGTTCAGAGATTAATTGATTGATGGTTGGATGATGAACCCTATGAACCCTGTGGTTGTTGGGACTTGGTTAATAAAAACGAACATCAGAGAGGGTTTAACAGAAAGGATTTCAACTTACGCTTAAAGGAATACAAAGAAGGAGAATTTTTTATTTCACAACTTAATGAATTCCAGAATCTAGGGCCTGTGTATATAAATGTATTCTGAGCCCATAATGTTCTCAGTCCTTGTCTAACTGAAGTTCTTGTCTAACCGAAGTCTAATCGAAAAAAAATTACGTTGATGAAATTAAACGTACTGAAGAATCTCATCATAAATATATTGCATATAAGAATGTTCTTACTCAAATATTGCGTTGCGTAAAGCGAAAATATTTCAGCGATCAGATTTTTCTTTTAACATGATATACAAAATACATGGAAAGTTATTGATACAGCCATTAATAAAAACGGGGAAACACCCCGTATTACTACAATCAAACATAATGATCTCACGATTGTTGATCCAAGGTCTGTAGTTGATATCTCTAATCAGTATTTTTCTTAAATACGAAATAATTTTGCCCCAAAAGTCCCCCAGTTCCCAAAGTTATTTGCTTTTTTTTTACAAACTCCTAATTCAAACTCTCTTTTTTTGGTTCCCCCCCCCCCCCCCACACACACAGGAATGAATATATTGATATAGTTCGGAATTTAAAGAGTAAGAAAAATGCTGGTTAGGATAATAGTGATAATGTTCTTCTCAAAATTACCAGAAATTTTATTATGGATTCCTCGGTACATGTGTTTAATTTGTCTCTAATGATGGTATCTTCCCCGAGGCTATGAAAGTATTTAAGGTTATTCCAGTTTATAAGAAAGGGGAAATGTTATCCGCTATTTCTAAAGATTACCTGAAAAAGTTGTTATACTCATCTTTGATTTTACCTTATATGAATTATTGCATTCTCGTCTGGAGTAAAACTTATACCTCGTATTGATTATAGGAATAAGAGTTACCTCAGGCGAGAATGCAATTAATATCATTATTGCAGAAAAAAAGTCTTGTGTATTATTTGCAGAGAATCGTGGAGATGTCATACTAATGAATTGTTTCATCAAAATAGTATTTTGAAAATTAAGGATCCGTATTGTTTAAAGTTAGGGTAGTTTATGTACCAACTGATAAATAATTCCCTTCCCTTTTATGTTTGATTCCATGTTTATTCAAAATAAAAACTATACATTTATTTCCCACTACACAATCTAATGAATTTCATTTACCACTGTGTAGGACGATATTTACAAAATCTTTATTCTCCTTTGCGGGGTTAGATTCTGGAATTCCCTCTATAGCAGCATGAAAGAAGCTTTTAGTCATAATACTTTTACTTTTAAATTAGAGAAATTGTTTATAAATTCTTACATCATTGGGGACTTGCGTTCTGAAAGATGCTAATGTATTATCTATTTTTTTCACGTCTTGAACTTTGTATAAGTTATTTCATAATCATTGTAACACAATTTTTCATGATATAGTCCATATCTCGGTAAGACTATAGTCTCATGTGCTTTAGAATCAACCCTTGAACTCTTCCTCCTTTGCTTCTTTCCCTGTCCTTCTCTTCCTGTCCCTTTTCTGACCTTTGACCTCCTATCTATTCTTTTCACGCGTATGTAAGAGAGCTGCTATGTTTCTGTCTAAGTGTGCGTTTGTGTTTGAAGTTATTTCATGTTCTGCTTTCAAAGCAATATGTCATATCGTTTCGGTTGATTATACTACAATTTGCTACTCACGAGGTCTCTGCATTCTACAAGCTAGGCTTTTAAGCCGTCCCCTCCATTCTCGACTTTTTTTTTCTTTGTTACGATTCAGTTACAGTTTGTCCATGCATCTTGTCATCTTAAGTAGGTTTTGTCTCATTGTAAACAAGCGACGTGCATTTAAATCTCACTTGAATATGCAAAAGCCACATTGTACTTTACTTTGTATTATACAAATATCATGTGTACTTTCGTAGGAAATGAAATGAAATGAAATGAAAAATAAAATGAATATAAGTGTACTGATGACAGCCTTGACTAGCCTCACAGGAGGAAAGATCCTTACCTGCATCACAGTTGATTCCTTGTCTTCCTGTGTCACAAGAACATCCAAATGGATCAGGCAGGCAGAACTGATAAGGACGACAGGTGTAAGCTGGATCACTTCTGTATGTACACCTGAACTCACAGTTTGGTCCAAATCGATTCCCACCATTGGGGTTGCAGACTAAGAAGAAATCAGTTAACACACCAATGCAGTAACTTGTATACTATAAATGTATTTCAAACACTTCCCCAAATGTACATGATTCAATAAAGCATTGATTTAAAAGAAATGTTACTGAACCACTAAGAAAATACTCTTGTCACTCCGTGTGCATCTCCAGCCGTGTACATACAAGGTGTATGTTTCAAAAAAAATTCTCGCTTTTGATTCTTAATAATTCAAAAACTATATAACAGATAACACTGTCAATATTGATATGAGCGATAGCTGAATAGTGAAATCCATGATTAATTTCACAGTTAGGTTCCAGATTTTGCTCTATTTTCAACCATTGTACAAAACTTTCACTTTCCACTTGGATCAATGGGTGTGTACAGGTGTGTGCATGTGGTTAACACCCTGATAATGGTCCTGAACAATGGCCAGGGTTTGAATGCTTCATTATTTATTCATGAGAAATTCCATTATCACAACTAGTCTTTATTCAGCCTCTGGCAGTATCTGTGTAAAGTCAAACGTCTGCCGATAATGTCGTTGAGTCGCGACAGTGCTCTCCCTATTTCTGAAAAACGAAATTACAATGAATACCTTCTGTTCTGTTGTGAACAAGGTGAAAGCAAGCAAAGAAAATCAATCAGAATACTTAGTATACACTTGTGTATATAGAGCCTTAAACAAATCTACTGTGAAACAAATCGCCCCAATGAAAAATACTGCTGAACTCTTTACCAAAAATGACCTGTTTTTACCGAAAAAGCGACAAATTTGTCAGACTATTAGTAGACAGCTGTATCAAAATAAAGAACTTTATTATGCCTATTCATAACCCATATTTAGTGATATGTGAAGCAAATTTGAAAATGATTGCCAGCTGGAATGAAATATGGTGTTTGCAAGCACATAGAAACATGTGCTTACTTTTTCCATGTGCATGCATTTTATCCTTTACCGCGCATGAATTCAGACTAGCAGTGCTCAGGACAATCCACATGAATTATTGGTTAAGCATTCACGTGCCTGGGAGCGCGAGACTGACGCCTAGTCAACAGGTGGTCCAGGCATGTACATTGTTCAGGGTAATTGTCAGCACACACTCACATACACATCATTGGTTCCTGCGCAAAGTTCAATTTTTGCACAGAGGGTTAAAATTTGACCAAAATCTGAAACCTTACTTCAAAATCAACCTTAGAATTAATGAAACTGATTTATGTTTTCACATTCAAATCACCTCCAACAAAATTGTACACTATTCAGCTATTACTCATATCACTGACAGTTCTATCGGATGGATAGTTTTAGAACTATTAATGATAAAAAGTGGGAAATGTTTTTTTAAACACCTAGTACATCCATCCACTGACTGTAGTAATGTCATGGAATGTGTATGTAGAGATGCACACTACAGAGTCAGTAGCTTGCAAGAACATCAACATCTCAGTCACCTACAGTTCCCATATAGGGGCTTATTGCTTTTACAGTATCTGGCATACTATCCTAATTTTTATACTTCCAGCAGGCTAAGCATCAAGTAGGATAATATGGCACAACGTTAGTAGTCGCACATCTGGACTGACACTCGTATACATGTCTTTGTTATGAAATAGTTGATACAGTACATCAAAGGGGATCTGGACTGTAGGCTGTACCCATGTGGCAAAGCTGAGACCTGGCTCAGACGCTGACAGAGTAAATCATACGCTCACCACCATTAAGCCACATTAGCACGGGAATGAAACAGCGGAACAAATAGTGTTTACAGTTTTCCTGTTTATTGTAAGAGTTCTTTCGTCATATAGCTAAGTTTAGATGTCCTCAGCTTCACACAAGCTTTCTCCTTGCTTCGTCGTCTGAAGAGACTCACAATTCCACGTCTTTTATATATGATTGATTGGATTTCATTGGTTCCTGCATTATATCATTGCTCATGCAGATACATGCACATATATAATACCTTGATGGTGCCATACATACATATACATAAACATTAATTGTCAACAAAGTAAGTTTCTTCATTACCTTTAGAATACACAGCAAAACAGTTTCTTCGTTGTCTTTTCAATGTACAACAGAACATATTAGCGATACAATGAATGACGCAGAACATCTACAGCTTAAGCATTGTTTGATTTGCATGCAGCCCTCGCACAAAATACATAACTTATAGGAAAATCGGGGGAGGGATGACTTGCATAGAAATAGGATACAAGAAAGGAGAGATGAGAGGTCTGTCTGCTTTCGCTTAATACACAAAGTTAGATCACCTGAATCACTGAATAGTGAAGCATGGCAAAGTATTTTCTCACTGAGGTACAGGTGAACAGTTGCAGGTCATGGTCGGTAACATAACATTACGCGATAACTTTAGAACGGCGATATTTCCACAAGGAAATTTCATATACAATACAAGTACATTGACATTATAACATCACTGATATCCAGAGGGCATTATTGTCTTTACAGCTTTCTTAAAAGAATACATAGACTTTAAAGTTCGAATTTCTGAAGGAAGAGAGTTCCAAATATTGGGTCCAGTGTGTCTGATAGATTTCAGGGCCATTACCGTTTTAGGATTTTGTAAATGAAACTTATCAGATTGCCTAGTGGGATAAGAATGTATGTCCTGGTTTGACTGAAATAATGAGAAAAAAGAAGATGGCAACTGACCGTTATACAAACGAAACATAAAAAGTAACTTTTGCCAAAAAAAAAAGAATGTCATTTACCTTTAGTGTTTTTAATTCTACGAACAAAGGATCTGAATGGTCCAGATAACGTGAATTGGTGCATATACGTGTAGCTTTCTTTTGTAGAAGCAATATACTGTCAATGTGCCTTTTCGCAGTTTCCCAAACAAGAATATGATATGACAATATGAGATGTTCGATAATATCAACGAATTATAAAGCATAAATGAAATATTCTTTGGGACATAATACTTAAGCTTACAGAGTATAACAACGTTACGAGACACCATTTTATCTGAGATGTATTGCACAAGAGCATTCCATTTCATATTTTCATTGATATATATTCCAAGAAATTTGACACTTCCAATAATATACCATCCACCATAACATTTAAATGGTGCATTTCATCTTTATGCTTCTTATTATGAAAATAGATAAAATTTGTCTTTTTTAAGTTGAGTTATAATCTATTGCTATTAAACCACGTAGATAATTTCGGCAATTCAGTACTAAGAGTTCTTAAAAGCGACTGAAAATCAGAATTGGAACAAAATACATTGGTGTCATCGGCGAACAGAATATAATTGCAGTAACTTAGATGAATTTGTAATGATTATCATTTATATACACTAGATATAGCAGCGGTCCCAATATGGATTTTTGTGGGACGCCACAATGTATGGGTAAAACTTCAGAGTATATCGATTCATAGTATACGTACTGCTGTCCATGATAAGTAATCGTCAAGCCATTCCAGTGGAATGCCACGTACTCCATTACAATATAATTTGTGGTCAAGAGAGTCGAATGCCTTGCTTAGGTCCATGAACACACCAATGACATGCTTTTGTGCAGCTAAGGCAGTCGACACTCTGTCGTACAATTGGGCTAGTGCAATATCTGAAGAATGAAATTTCCTGAAACCATATTGGTCTTGGTTCAGTATATCATTTTGTAACACACACAAAAATACAGTCTGTTATAAACAAACCTTTCTATGACTTTAGAAAAACTAGGAAGAATAGAGATAGGACGGTAATTGGAGACAAGAGAGTCATCTTTTTTGTATATTAGAATAACTTTTCCAATTTTACATGCGTTCGGAAATATACCAGTTGACAACGACAAATTACAAATATATACTTAAGGTGTCAATATACTCCCAACAATTTGTTTTAAAAGAGACGTGCTCATTTCATCATGACCACATGTATGACTTGATTTTAGAGAATGCATGCACAATATCAAGGATCTCACTAAAATATGTTGGTTGAGTCTAGATAATGCGGGAAATCTATCTGTGTATGATCAATCTTAGAAGCTTGACTAGGACCTATATTAACAAAGTACTCATTAAAACAACGTGCTGCATCTTTAGGATTACAAAGCGTTTGTCTGTTATTCGTAATTTGATCTTGGTCTTGATGGTGTACGTTGATCAGCCCTGGTAGAGCAACACTCAACTTTGGCTCATAGGTCATGGTAGGAGGGACATTATTCAAAATGTTTGAATAATGTATCTTTAAATAAACTTGGATCATCTATATATTGGTTATTGCTTGTAGTAAAGAATTTCAGTATCTGGTGGTTCTTGGGAAGAATAAATGTAGATGGAGATCAGTTCTGGAAGTAGGGAGCTTAATCTGAAGAGGCTTCCAACTCCACGTCCTTCTAAGTGGTTCAGGGTTGAATTCACCATGTCTTTCAAAGGGCAGATCAACCAGGCCATAGATTATTTTATGCATAAATATACTAATGTTCATGTGACGCCTATGTTCCAGGGTAGGTAGTTTGATATTCTAGAGCATGGTTGTTACAGAGCTTCCATAATCATAATTGTTGGTTATAAAGCGGGCGGCTTTCCTTTGTATTTTGAAATGTTTTCTTTGTATTTGGATGTTGACACCTTTTGCTTACCAATGACCTCATTAATAACCTTCCAAGTGGCTGCTGACATATTTCCAGTAGCATTTCGAAAAGCTTCCGTATGACACATTCTGCGGGAAAGCCTGATAATCTGTGTAAGTGTATTTCTGTATAATTCATATCGATTAACATTATCATTATTAGGATACCGTAAACTATATTCACATAAAACATTTCTTTTCTTAATGAAGTGAAAAATTCCCCATTGTTATCCACGGATTTTTATATTTTTCTGATTGTTTTTCTTTTCAATTGTAGGGATATGTTTGTCAAAATAAGAAGGATATTATTCCAGAAGGTGTCATAAGCAATGTTTTGGTCTGCAGAAAATAATACATCATCCCATGTTTCCGTGATGAAATCATCGTTGAGTAATGATATATTTTCTAATGTGAATTTCTGCTTCTTCTTACGTTCTTTTCGCTTAACATAGGAATACTGTGTGTCGCCACAAATGAAAAATATAGGTAAATGGTCAGAAATATCATTATACAAAAGACCAGATTTCGAATAATCTGTGTCAATGTGGTTTGAAACTTCTACCAGAGATAAGTTTAACTATTTATTGCCGAAACGATCGTCAGCAACCTTTAAGGTTTACATTGTTCTTTTAAAGGGAAAGTTGGGGGAAAGGACCTCAGCTCAGCAAATCAGGAAATTCACTCCTCCCAACAATAAGCCAAATATCATAAAGGTTTATAAGAGAGGAGCTACTTCAAGCCAATCAGGCCGCATGCCTGGGTTACATAACTCACATGTCTTATCTGCAGTCAGAGACAAAGGGTAACAAAATGGGTTTACTTTCACCCAATCATGGTTTTGGCCGGTATCACATAACTTGTATGTGCTTTTTTTCTTGCTGACTTTCAATAAACCACCACTAGGGAAAATCATCATTCCATAATACACGGACTGCCTGTTCCAAGCTTTTGTTTTATGGAATTGGGCACTGACTGCCCGAGACATTTGATAACTCTGCTAGTGGACCCTAAATGGCAGCTGCCTCTGCCTCTGGGGGTGATTACATAAGCCCCCTTGGCAGGGTGATACAAACTTCCTGTCAAATGAAGTTGATGGGGGAACTGAGGCCTTGCCTTTGACTATTAGTGCTTACTTAGCACTCCTAGTGGGTAAATCACACCAGAACTACACAATTTTATCTGAGACATGTTTGCATGTCACAATCCATGATATGGTGACCTGGATATTGAAGGGCATACAGAAGTGTACATATCCATTTGAATTGATGCAGTGGAAAAGTATACAGAGAAGACAGACGCTAATCATACGGTGTACAATGCACCCTCAAGACAAATCCACTGACTATCAAAATGACATCTTCAAAATCACTTCTAATTGTGATTTTCAAATATTTTCACTGCATATACAAATGTACATGCAAGCAACAAGTCCTCAAGGAGCTGGACCTGTGATATCAAAATTGTTTTCAGTCTGCTGAATGAGAACAGTGTGCAAGGGAAAATTGTCAAACAGAAAGAACAGAAATAATTCCAATAAAGAAAAAAAATAAAAACAATACAAATACCAAAATATTATGTTTTTGTGGAAAAGATGCAATTTCAGTCACAATTACATTTTTTTACTCGACAAAAAATGATATTACCATTCCTCTCATCTTTTCATTACATATTTTTTAACTCATTATACATGCCAATGATATGATATATGATTCCTTTTCCTTTCCAGAGTTGTCATTCCTACATAATACGATTTGTCATCATGTATGTAACGTTTTTTTTACTACTTTTTCAAGAAAGAAAATGCTGTAAAGACTTCTCTGTAAGCAAATGATAATTGTGTTTTTGATCAGCACAGTGTCACTTTCCTCTGGAAACATGTAATACTTTATATTTCCATTACTTTCCTATGTTTAGTCTAGTTCTAATGAAACTCTGCTTCACCATTCAAAGACAAGCTCTCTTCAAAAATATGGTCAGGACATCCATTCATTAATGCCCAATATATATTGTATAGGCCTACGTGTACATATCATCTGAATGCAGTGTACACAATAATGTACTTACTTTCTAAACAATTTGGTCCTTTAAAATTGTTTGGACATATACACCTGCCAGTCTCATCATCACAAACTCCACCATTGTAGCATTTGTCACAGATCCAAATGCAGCCAGGAGGGCCCCATTTACCAGCTGGACAATCTATAAATAAAAAAAAAATGAGTTCATAAACATTGCATCTGAACTTAACTTTGTTCTATTGAACTATGATTAATATGACATAGTCTTTGTAATTTCATCAGATTTGCATTCGATTTAACGATGTGGTCATTCAAATTAGAGAGAATTTGAATTTGAATGTGAAATAGGTCTATCTACAGCTGATGCGATTGCGGCAACTTATGATATGGACACGGGGAACTAAGGAATGGAATCAAAATGGATCAATATTGATTTCTTTTGGACGTAAAGGACACCTAAAATATTCTCTGGAATATGGCGATTTCCAAAATGTCACAGCCATACTGCTAGGGATGAATTGAAAGTGACAGAAAGGTCGACAGGAAAGAAATACATCCAATACAACAAAGATAGTTAAATGGCACTTTCAAATTAAAATGAAATTGTATCATCAAATCATTATGACAGTGTTGATTGAATTCGAACGTTCAAAGTGTGAAGTTGTGTTCCTATAAATGAAATTGAAACTAGTGTTTGGCACGAATTTGAGCGTCTATCCAGCTGGCGCGAAATTGAATGCCAACGTTGAGTCTTTGAATTGAATGAATTTTTCTCTAAATTGAATGAAATAAAATCTAAAAGGAATGACATGGAATGAAATTGAATACTCAAAGAATTAGCATGAACCGTGAGAGTAAAGTAGTGACCAGAATCGCTTGAATTTGAACGCCTTTCCTTCAATTCGAATGCAAATGTGATGAAATAGGGCGTTAAAACCTACATCAACCCTCAGTTTAGTTCGTCCATTGTTCCAGGATTTCATGAATAAATGCCAAAATCATGGCTATAAGATCGTCACTACAGTAAACAACATGCCGAAGTTTAATAATACCATCACATGTTCTAACAGCAATGTTATAACTAATCTTTGACCTCTGATCTTGAAAACATTGATACTAATGTCAAACAGACAGATTTCCTTTTCTTTCTTTTTTTTCTTTTTTTTCATGTTGGATTAAATCTTTTTTGAGTGCTAGTCAATGCGCTGTTCCACATGTAAACCGTGTCCCTTTACCATAATCTAGTGACCTCTTACTTTCACCTGCATGAGCCAAGATTTCATTTACTCTGAGGTCACAGAAAAATGCTCATAGAAGTATAATGATCATTTCACCTTATACTCGTTTTGCATGTGATATGTTTTATATTGCCATTGTTGAGTTTAGACTTTACAGTGCCCTTATATGAGAGTGGCTGAGTATGATGGCAGCTAGTGTAGGAGCAATGTCTGCTCTCTATTAACATTTCCTGCACCTACATTGTACAGGTCAGAAGGTTCTCAGTATGTAAGTTTCCAGTCTCTCTCCCCCCCCCCCCCCCCTCTCTCTCTCTCTCTCTCTCTCTCTCTCTCTCTCTCAGTTGTCTTGTCTAAAGTTTATCCACCATCTCCCAATCCGCCCGCACAGGCATTTCCCCTTAGATGAAATCCTGGCAAGTGATATTTGGTTATTCGAATGGATCGATGTCATTAAAGTCATGAATTAGGGGCATGGGGGGGGGGGGGGGTGGCAATATACACAATGCCTATCAGAAAATGTGTTCTATGACGATCTTCATGATTTAAAGCCTGCAGGGTAGGTTATTTTGAATCATATGCACATATAACTATTAAAGTAACAAGGCACAAAAGATGAAAATGGGTGTCAATGAAATTTTTCCTCACACAAATACAAAGTACTACACTGGACGTTCAACGCTGATACAGAACCAGAAAGTTAAAGCAACATTAAAAAAGTAATGATCCTTTCATTTCTCCACTTTAATGATATTATTTCACATTAGAAGCCTTAAAAGACCCCAGTTCCTTTCTTTTTTCCTACTTTGTATTACTTTCACGTCAAAGCCTATCTTGGCTCAAATGGCATACCTCGAACAATAAGTCTGTACAAGGCTCCCCTTCCTTGACTTCGCATGCCACTGTAGTGAATCTCATAGATGCCTTCATCCTCAGCCACAATTGGATCAGAGAATGTAAACGTGCTGGTCGTCTGTCCTGACACAGGATCTCCTCCATCTTTTCTCCAGACAGGCTCTCTAATGGTACATCTACCTGTATCTCTCATTTCAATCATCACTCCTGTTTCACCTACATTCACTGTACGGGTGAATCTCCCATCCACAGGCTCAAAGCAGGCTGATGCACAGAAATAATACAGTTTAGAATGTATCAATAATCAATGCACCATGCTTAGACTTTAGAGGGGATGGCTAGTAACTGATCAGTGGGAATCAGTGGGAATGCAGGGGGATGACTGTTCCAATCCTTGTGGGATTCATTGAAGAGTACAATATATACTATTGTTGTGTGGAAATTATTTGCTTCAGAATGGTCTCATATTCACGTAATATGCAGTTTAATGTTTCCAGGTTAGCATTCAATACCACTCTACAGTCCTAGGGTGGTGTGTTAATTCTCTTTTCCATTCTGTTTGTCAGGCAGTTTTGCTCAGGATCAGCTGTGTACATCTGTAATTGCTATTGCAATACCTCATTTTACCTCATTTGAAGACAATATTGACACTTTAAACATTATATAAACATCCATGTCAAGTACATAAGATGTGGCTTATAACTGTACTCATTTCAAATGTGGAGTTGAATAAAATGTATAAGATTGTTTCTCATATCCAAATTTAGGTATGAAAAGAAACGTTCGCTATGATAGTTCAGTTCTCTTCATTTTAACATTACCATTTTTTAAGGAATGCATGTAATGTCTTTTGATTGCAGGATATAAAGAACATACTGAACACAAAATAATGTTACTGGTTACTTCATGGTATAAAGATGTCTCAAAGAAGTGACAGAAATACGTATGATATGGCCCCACATAATCAAGCTAGCTTGTAAAACTGTAGGTTTCAAAACTCATTGCTGTGGAAATCAATGTGATATTGTACTCCTTTATTTGCCCAACATCTGTTGACAGCATATATTTTGTAAGTTCGTTATGTCAGATTTCGGGAGGGATGCCAGGACGATGGCATCAAAGTAGATCCTAAGCTTACTAGCAAATCTAACTGCCGTTTTTATAGTATAGTACAATAGTTTGGGTGCCAAAGTCAGATTTCGGACCTATAAAACCTTGCTGTGCTGTCTGCTCATTACTTTTGTGATGGTTTATCCTATTTTGAGGGTGCTGAATCAGAATTGGGGTGATGTAAATCCAGTCAATCCAATCGGGGGGTGGGGGGTGGGGGGGGGGGGGAAGACAAAAATGCACGCACACAGATCACAAAAAGGCAAATACCATGTTTTAGTCATTCATATTGTCCCTGAATATCATGTTTTCTGATTTTTTTCTTACTTAAAAAATGTCCACAAATGTGTACACCAAAATGTTGAACTTTATATCTCAAAAAATGCAAAAGCTTCCTTGCTTGGTTCATAGATTTACCCCTCTCTTGCTCGGTTGCTGTGCTTTTTCCCTGCATGTCCTTAGTCCCGCAGTATGATGACCATGCATGTATACAGGCATCTTCAGTAGGGTGCTATTCTCCCTCAATGTGGTAAAATCACTTCACCTTTGGTGTCACCCCCAGCTTCTTACATGAAATGGCTGCCACCTGTTGGCAGCCATTTCTAATGACGTTATTAGAGCGATAGAATATACATATAAACGCACGCTACACAAGTTTCAACATTTTAAAAAAAAAATCACCTACAATTGACACTAGGGGAAATAATGCGACTTTCACATCTTGGGAGCCATCTTGGCTGCCAGTTTTAACAGCTTGTATGTCTTTTGAGCTCCTGCAGATAGGTTTTTAAACTTGGGGAAACTATTATGTTGAATAATATCTATTGTCATCCGTATAGGCCTACATAATAACTACAGTACTATAATAGCAGTAGTATATCATAATACCATCTCTTCTTTTGAAAAATGAAGATATTGTCTGGTCGTCAAATCCTTCTTGTGAACCGTGGCAGTAAAACGCTCCAAATCCCTCCACTACCCAGTCATAGGTGGGTAGAAATCTTATACCTCTGCCATCTCTTACAAAATTCTGAGCTGGAGGTGGTTCAGGTGAAGTGTCACTGGGGATTGGTGCTGTCCTGCCAAAGTCACGGGAGGCTGATGATGATGAAGAGCTTCTATAGCACTGCAACTCGGCATACCCATCTTCAATGTTTGAAAATTTAACTGAAAGTGTTGTGATGTGGACTCGTTCACCTGGATCAACAAATCATACATGTAGGATTTTAACAGAGGAAAAGGAATAAGTAGTGTCCACGTTATATTACAGCTTTGTTGTTTCCGTATGTTACAGCATTCAAACAGAACATCATAAAGTCCTGTCCACGTTTCCACTTTATTAAATCTGTTATTCCGAAGGTCAATTGATCCAAAAATTAAATAGATTCGTAATTCTGAATCCCTTTGCTATTCGAAAATGGCAGAGTTCATTAATCCGCAGATTTGTTCCGAAGGTTCATAATTCCAAAGTTTCAGTAATCAGAACATGAAGTAAGGTTTGTTAATCCGAAAATGAACAGAAGGTACGTACTAACGTACCTTTGGTAATACAAACACTATTTCATTCTCGCATTAATGAATCTTTGGAATAGCAAACCTTATTTTACCTTCAGATTAACGATTCTTCTGAATAATACACATTACTTCATGTTCAGGTTAATAAACCTGTAGAATAATCAACTGTAACCATTCGACCACCAACGAATCTAATAATCAAGTTGCAAGCTACAGTTTTTACAAAAGATATCACAACAGCTCTTTTGCCTATTGTAAACAGATAACATTCACAGTCTGTAAAATATTCATGCATGTTGCAATAATCTATTCATGTACAAGATTCTCCAAGGGAATATAATTAATTAAAGAGCACTGAAACAGGAGTATTAAAAAAGTAAAAACTTAGAAAAACCTTTCAGCTGACAAGACAGTGGAAATTGGAAAACTTCAATGTCTTAACTCGTTCCTCCCGTAATTCTACGACAGCATTCAATGCCCCCAAACGAGATTCTTTTGCAGGTCGACAGAGAACACGGATGACTTTGCAATCCTCTGTAGTGGGGCAGATATGTGAAAAAGATGCTCACATCCGGCGGAAAGTATGAAATTTTGCATATAGGGGTATTTTGAGGCGCTGATTTCAAAAATTGCCGGATCCAAGAGGTCTGACAACGGGGTCGGCCGCCATTTTGAATTCCAATATGGCCGCCGTCAAAGATCCCTATCTTCACTTCTGAATGACATTAGCCATTGGAACTTGATATCTTAAAGCATGGTGATATGATGACTTCAATGACAGACTTATTTGATTTGTCTGACAAGTTGCACGGCAGCCAATTTGAATTTTTATACATATTTGCCATGTTGGAGTGTTGAAAATCTCTATCTCGTGTTTGTAAATTAGGCTACCTGATTGAGCGCGCGTTTGTAACTGATAGAGTGCGCGCTGCTGTATTTACATTGTGACGTCAGTGAAAGGTGCATTATGCTTCCTTTTTGCTGCACTTTATGACATGCCCGTAAATGTTAGTCATGATGTTTGTCTTCGTAGTCACATTGGAATTCAAAATAGCAGGCATTGCGTTTGTCAGACACATCTCATCAGTTAATATTTTAACTCAGTATGTTTAAATACTTGTTTACCCCTAATTTCAGGGTCACTCACCACTGAGAAATCGAGATAGGGATTTTGAATATTTCGTCGAGGCGGCCATATTGGAATTCAAAATGGCGGCCGAACCCGTGATCAGATCTCTTGGATCCGGCAATATTTGAAATCAGCGCCCCAAAATACCCCTATATGCAAAATGTCATACTTTCCGCCGGATGTGAGCATTTCGACCAATTTTTGTTACATATCTGCCCTACTACTGTGTATAACAGTCAAGTGGTATATTTATCCCCTTTCCACTTCCATCTACATGCGGAATCGAACAATATAGATTATCGGTATGTTTTGAATAGATGTGAAATACACTTGAATTGAATTTAATTCTATACTTCCTGAGTTTGCTTTAATCACCTAGTCGCAGATGAAACGTCTCATCAATTCTTTTTTTGTCGAAGTCATGTCACTAGATCATCTCTCCACATGCAAAAAGAGTGTCTAAATGAATTTCTTCCTGCAATAGCTCATATTCTGAACCTTTCATTGTCAGGGGCGGATCCAGGAATTCTGTAAAGGGGGGGGGGGGTGTGACTAATATTTTTGGTGGCACTTCCGGGTTTCATTTCATTTTTTTCTTTTTATTTCTTTTGTTTTTCACGAAAAATAAAGGGGGAGGGGGGCGTGCGCCGGTTGCGCCCCCCTCTAGATCCGCCACTGATTGTCATCGGGTGTACTTCCTGAACATGTCAAAAAGGTCGTTCATTTTGCCCCTTTTGAACAAATTTAGCCACATTACAGAGATCATTTTCATAAACACCAGTTGTTTCCTATTAATCAGTCTGCTTACATCCACATCAACTCCACATCATGCCTTATATTGAAGATACTCATTGACCTCCTCTTAGCAGTAGACAAAGGCCATGAAGCTGCTCTCCTGCTTGTAAATATGAGCTGCATGTACAACATTTATAATGCATTGATCCTCAACATACTAGACTAGCATACTAGAGCCTAATTTTGGTCGTTTGAATACTGGAACGGTCTTGAGATGGATTGCATCTTATCTACCATGTCTACATGACCGCAAGCAGATGGTTACCATTAATGGCGCCTCTTTCCCAGTCATTTCCTCTAAGACAGGCGTTCAACAGGGGTCTATAGCTGGTTAATTACTATTTCTTCTATACACAGCCCCTCTGTCTTTCAGTAATTAACTCTCATGAAGATATACTACACGATATTGATGCTGCGATACTCAAATTTACATAATCATATTACCAAATGCCAAAGTTGAAGCATTCTGTAAACTAAATAGTAGCTGTGTCAATGATGTTAAGCAACGGTTCCACGATAATGACCTAAAATTGAATTGCCTCAAATCAAAATTTTTACATGCTCATTCACAGTTCAGGCCAGGTAGTTCTCTCGAGGAATTTTCTATTGAAGATAGTACTATCTCCGTCTCTCAGTCCGTCAGAGATCTTGGAGCAATTGTGGACAAGCATTTGAACTTTCAACAACTCATCAAGAACTCATATTGTTCTGCTGCTTGAGGTATTTGTAAAATTGGTATTTAATCCGCAAATTATTTGGTCAGTCTTCCACTGAATGTCTTATTCAAGCATTTTTATCTTTTCGTCTTGTTTACTGTAATTCCCTTCTCGTTGGCCTCCCTGCTTCTTTGATGGCACCACTACAAAGAATTGAAAACACAGCTGCTAGTAGGTCCATGACCCTTATAAAGAGATCTGAACACATCACTCCAGTTTTCCGATCCTTCAACTGCCTCCCCATTTATCTTTATATCATTTAAAATCTTTCTCATGGTTTATAAGATTATAACAATCTAGACCTATCAACTCTTATTTCAAAATCTTGATTTCTCTCCGCTCCTCCACTTCTACCCGATCTCTCCGTTCAATTCTCCTCTACTCTGCAATTATAATATAATTATGGTACGTCCTTGCACTAACAACTCGCTATGGTGATAGGGCATTTTTCTGTCATTGCTCCATCTCTTTGGACCAACTCCCTGTTTACATTTGCAGTGCTTGATGTGTAGATCAGTTGAAATCATTGCTTAAAACTTATCTATTGACCTAGCTGTACTTTTTGTGCACATGTATATAATTTGGTATTACATTATTGATTAGTATAATATACTGTATTTTAATTTCATTTTTCCGTATTAATGTGCTTAATAATGCAAGTATTAAACGCGTTATTGGTGTTATTCACTTTTATTATTATTATTATCATTATCATTACATTTTGAGAACCCAGGTTCCCATGTAGGTTTTTCAGTTGACACAAGTGGAATCTGGTAAACCATATCTCCGTAAAGAATGGGTTAAAGAAGCTGCTTCGTTTTTTATTGAATGAAGGCACCTGTGCAACACTCCTCACTTTTTGCATGCCATACGTTGACATAAGTTTCATATTCCCAATCATAATATGCCGATATTCAGTAATTGACTTTGAGAAACAGAAATTAAATCAGAGGATGAAAGTGAAGGTAGAAGCTGCATCAACATTTGGATATTCGTTATGAAAGTCAAGGGACTGCAAAGTTTCATGCGTTATGACTGAACAGTAATGGTTGCAAGAACAAGTATGCACACCATATTGTATACAGCTGTGATGACTTGATGCAATCATATTATAGAATGACCTGCCACTGGTTGGTGCACTGTAGAACACCAATGTAATGAAAGGAATTATTTTGGTCAAGTTATATTTAGCAGCATTTTTTTAATCCGTTAAGGTCATCAACACTAGGTTATTGCAACGCAAAATAACTTCATCACATGAAGAATTAAACATAGGCCTATTATGCATGTACTTATCATTTCGTGTCATAAAACACATGTAGCTAACAATTTGTCTGTAGGTGAACCGGAGACTTAGGAGGTTGTGGTATACATTATGTGTCAGGAAAGGAATATATTTGTCTCGAGTGTTTACATAACCATTGATTTTGTACAAAAGATCGTCAGGTCAATGATGCCTCTGTTGGTTAGGATACTCCAGACAAAATATATAAAAGAATATTAGTTAAGTAGATTCAGTAATGCCGTACATCATTGTGTTAGGTTCAGGCGAGCTCATCCGGCTGTGAGATTAGGTTAATGATATTCAGGAATATGATAAGGTGCTAGGAAAGTCTTAATTTATAGAAATAGTTTGCTTTTTGAGGGGAATTTTTAATGCAAACTTCTTTCTGAGCCATATGTAAATTGATTTTGGTAGGTTGTGTATTAGTACTGACGTAAGGGAATATCAGGTTGAGACACATTTTGGTTAGCACATCAAACACATCAGTACGGGTTGCAGTCATAATCTACGAGACTTGAATCAACGTCGGCGAGCGGGAGTTTCATGCAGGGTCGACTACTGGGGTGACTAAACGACGCCGGCGCTATACCAACTTCTAAAGGGGGACACAAACCCGGAACCCAGAGCAGCAAAGCCAAAAGTTACACGTGTTTATTTATATTTTATTTTGTTTTGATATTTTCATCAACAACCAACTACCAGAACTCGATTATTAAAAGTGTTGATTTAACTCTACTTGATTTGTTTTGATTCGAATGCTTGCGTGTCAACGTAGCAGAATAAATAACAAAAAACAGGTCGCTCATGTTACAATTTGGAGGCCCCACCGAGAGTTTGCTACTTGACCCCCCCCCCCCCCAAAAAAAAAAAAAAAACCTAACATACCTTTGTGACTTGAAATAAGTTTTGTTGCAATGATCACTCTGAATTGAATGTTTTTGTATTCTGCTGATACACGATGAAGTAGTACACTTGTGCTAAATTTTACATGTTAAACCTGTTGGTAGTGAAGTTTGAGAGTATTACCTGTGTGATAATTTAATGTGATTTTGCTGGCCCGGTGTACGTTGTGTATGACATTTTATCCGAAGTGCTTCTCCCCAGTGGTTACGCCCTTGGTACTTTTGACAAGACATAGGCTGCGTTTATCAACTTTCCCCTCTTTAAACGGCTTTCGAAAGCCCCTTCGATAGCCCTTTCGAAAGCCCTTTACAAAGCCCTGTACTATTAATGTGCCGCTTGTTTTCTAAGAAGGGACAGAGGAAAGCAATTACCATTATAAAGACATATCTTCCTTTGAGAGTGACGAGTCATGATGCAATGCCACAGGAATCAATTGTCTTCCTATCTGTGAGACAGCTCCAGTTTAGCACATACTTCAAATATTTCTGAGTGGCGGCATGAGACTTTGGCTGCGTTTATCAACTTTCCCCTGTTTAAAGGGCTTTCAAAAGCCCTCTCAATAGCCCTTTCCAAAGCCTTTTCCAAAGCCCTTTAGGCTGCGTTTATCAACTTTCCCCTATTTAGACGGCTTTCGAAAGCCCTTTCAATAGCCCTTTCCAAAGCCCTTTCCATAGCCCTTTCCAAAGCCCTTTCCAAAGCCCTGTACTATTAATGTGCCGCTTGTTTTCTAAGAAGGGACGGCGAAAAGCAATTACCATCGTAAAGACATACCTTCCTTTGAGAGTGACGAGTTATGATGCTATGCCACATGAATCAATTGTCTTCCTATCTGTGAGGCAGCTCCAGTTTAGCACATACTTCAAATATTTCTGAGTGGCGGCATGAGACTTTGGCTGCGTTTATCAACTTTCCCCTGTTTAAACGGCTTTCGAAAGCCCTTTCGATAGCCCTTTCCAAAGCCCTTTCTAAAGCCCTTCCAAAGCCCTGTACTATTAATGTGCCGCTTGTTTTCGTCAGCTGCGTTTATCAACTTTCCCCTGTTTAAACGGCTTTCCAAAGCCCTTTCCAAAGCCCATTAGAAACGGCTTTCAAAACAGTTGCGTTTATCAACTCATCGCGAACCATTTTTATTCGCACAGGCCGTATCCCCGTGCCTGTACTATTAATGTGCCCCTTGTTTTCTAAGAAGGGACGGCGAAAAGCAATTGCCATCATAAAGACATATCTTCCTCTGAGAGTGACGAGTCATGATGCAGTGCCACATGAATCAATTGTCTTCCTATCTGTGAGACAGCTCCAGTTTAGCACATACTTCAAATATTTCTGAGTGGCGGCCTGAGACATGGGATCAAAGGGAATGAGACTGCTGTTACTCCATTTCTCGGACCTCCTTGGTGAAAGGTAAACCTCCCTGTCCCCAGCATATGCGTGCATTACGCACAGCTGTATGTATACACGTGGTACACGTACTCGTGTGCACTTTAATAATAATAATCATAATAACTATTTCTTATTGAGCGCTTTTACAGGACCTGATCGAAGCGCTGTACATAATATATCAACAACCAACATTCACACAGTATAAGATCAACATAATAACAATTGAGACAGTTCAGTCTTGAGCCACTTTACGTGGCGCGCGTCTTTCCAGAAACAGGAAACGCATGGTTGCGTAACCGCAGTAGGGCGACCTACAAAGCCGTTTCAAAACAGCTTTGCGTTTACCAACTTCAAAAGGCTTTTACAAACAGGTGTCTGAAAACCTGTTTACGAAACCTGTTAGGAAAGCTACAAATTTGCGGCTTTTGAAAAGGCTTTCCGAAAGGGCTTTCAAAACAGCTTTGCATTCATCAACTCATAAAAATTCCTTGAAAGCTGTTTGGAAAACCTGTTTCTGCCGAGAAAAGGAGAGTTGGTAAACGCACCCTTTCGTAAAGGCTTTCCGAAAGGGTTTTCAAAACAGCTTTGCGTTTATCAACTCGTAAAAATTCCTTGACAGCTGTTTGGAAAACCTGTTTCTGCCGATAAAAGGAGTTGATAAACACATCCATAGATAGGTGGTTACGATTTACATTTCGTGAATTCCGGTAGGGAACTTTTCTATGCCATGAATCTTGTCAAGTGAATGGAATTCGTGTTCTCCATGGTTTGCCCCACTCCATGTTACGCCCTTGGTAGTGTCGTTGAGATTTAGCTCCGAGCGGATTTGATTTAGCCTACGTATCATGAATTCCGGTAGGGAAATTTGCTGAGCTATGAATCTTCACGTGTGAATGGCGTTGCTACGGAAGCTTATAAGTGCCAACCAGATGACGAGATAAGAAGACGAGAAAACAAGCTAAATGCCGAGAAGCCGAGTTATTGGAACTCGGCAAGTCGACTTGTTTGGGTCAAGATGACACAAAGCCGAGTTATTGAAACTCGGCACGTTGATTTGTTTTGGACGAGAAGACAAGATGATGAGTTGTCGAAACTCAGCAAGTCGATTTGTTGGGGACAATAAGACAATATGACGGGTTTTTGGATCTCGGAAAGTTGACTTGCTTTCGACATGAAGACAAGATGACGAGTTCTTAGAACTTTGCTAGTCTGCTTGTTTGGGACAAGAAGACAAGATGATGAGTTGCCGAAACTTGGTAAGTCGACTTACTTTGGACAAGAACACATCATGACGAGTTGTTGAAACTCGGCTAGTCTACTTGTTTGGGACAAGAAGACAAGATGACGAGTTGTTGAAACTCGGGTAGTCTACTTGTATTGGCCAAAAAGACAAGATGATGAGTTGTTTGAACTCGACAAGTAGACTTATTTGAGACAAAATTACAAGATGACGGATTGTCGGAACTTGGCAAGTCGGTTTGTTAAGGACAAGAAGACAAGAAAATGAGTTGTAGGAACGCAGCAAGGCGACTTGTTTTGGATAAGAAGTTAAAAAGGTCCTTTTTTATTTATCTTATTTATTTCAACATATTTTGACAGGATAACAAGATCAGCAGGTGAGCGCTGTTTTACATCAAGGTCCTGTACAATCCAACTATATGAATATAAAATCATGTTACATAAATATAAGCATAAAACCACGACAAACAAGCAATCATAGTTGTAAGGAGCAAAACGTTTCGTTGAAATCAGTAGTAACCAGATCAATGTACGATATGACAAAAAATATGATAGAAAAGGATATATTAAAAAAGAAAAAAATGATGCAAGATTATATACACAATCATACCATTGGGTGTACAAAAGGAGTTTTTTAAAAAAGTACAACGGCGTTGTACTTTCGCGGTGAATTAAACAATTAATCCGTTCTGTTGGTTCTTTAACGCTTAATTGTGTGTAATTCTAAGCTTTTCTTGTAACCATTGCCTTCTTTTGTGCAAGGAAGGAATGATGGGATTATTATGGGATGGAGCAAAGTGATATGTTTTGTCGGTTATTGATGTTTTGGCCTTTTCCGCGCAAAGTCGTGTCAAAATTGTCCTGTTTTAGTTGTGTTTTAATGCTAGATCAGTTTTAATATTCTATTATGCTAAGCATTGCTTTGTAAATATTGCTATAATTCTCATTTTGAATGGAATTACTGGGGGCCGGGGACAATATTTTCCACCAATATTTTCATTGTCAACTGCCCAGTCCCCCCCCCCCCCACCCTTCACGAGGAAAAATCAGGCGATTTATCATGAACACATATATTTTACTATTTCTGAAACCTGCGGGGGATGATTGTACATACCCCCCTCCCCCACCCGATATCTACACCCCTGCTTGGTGGGGAGGGGTGCTTTGGAAGATGGGAACAATAATCATGTTTGCGAAATATGATATTGCTGTAGAAGTAAAGGAACGAACATAATACACATAAGTGACAGGCTTATGAACTGAGCTGCCTTCTCCCCTCCACCTCCGTAAATCGATCTATAAGCTTGACTCTGTTATCTTTTCTTTTTCTAGTTCTTGCAGCTTGTCAAAAAAGTTAGTGCTAGTGGTCGTAAATAAACATACCCTCTCCCAAGTCCGCCGTTGGTGAATCAATGCTATGTGTTAATATCACATTTTGTTGAAAAATGCTTATGATACTACTTTTGTCAATTGTTGTTTGTAGGTTGAATAATTCACAAACCCTTATCTAATGATTCTATTCTAAATTTCCAGAGTGAATGGCTAAATAGAGCAAGTCTTTGATTTGGCTTAATCCCAATCAGTTGCATAGTTTATTTTCAGTTTTTTTCCCCAAAATTTCAAAATCTCAAATGAAGAGGCTTGAAGAGAAAGGCATATAGGTACGTATTATTTGACTGTCGCAATTTATTCATAGTTCAATACAATTTCAGATAGTTTCAGATGCTTTAAAGAGCAAGTTGGTGCCTTCCGTCTGTCAAATACGTATTCCAGCATTATTCATTTCCATGATAACAATTTGTGGAATATGCAAATAGCTTAAAAATCAGGAAGGATATCAATTTTCCCAGAGATTGCTGTCGTGTGGAAGAGAAACTCAGTATGCAAATCCACGACGCAATGAGGTTGCAAATGTCGCAAAGAAATCTGTATATTGACTTGCCGAGTTTCAACAACACGGCTTCTTGTCCCCTTGTCCAAACAACTTGTCATCTTGATTTCTTGTCCTAAACATAACGACTAGGAGAGTTCCAACAGCTCATCATCTTGTCTTCTTATCCCCCAAAAGTCAATTTCCGAGTTTCAACAATTCACTCGGTATATTGTCTCTATGTACCAAACAAGTCGACTTGCCGATTTTCAACTCGGCCTCTTGTCCCAAACAACTTGTCATCTTGAAATCTTGTCCCAAACAAGTCTACTTGCTACATTCTAACACAGCTCGTCATCTTGTCTTCTTGACCCAAACAGGTCGACTTGCCAAGTTTCAATAACTCGGCTTCTTGTCCTCTTGATTTCTTGTCACAACTTGTAATCTTGACTTCTTGTCCTTAACAAGTCGACTTGCCGCGTTCCAACAACTCATCATCTAAGCTTCTTGTCTCAAACAAGTCAACTTTGCGAGTTTCAGCAAAAGGTGATCTTGTCTTCTTGTCATAAACTAGTCGACTTTCTAAGTTCTTATAACTCTTCATCTTGTTTTCTTGTTCTAAACAACTCACCTTGCCGAGTTGGAACAACTGGTCATCTTGAATTCTTGTCCCAAACAAGTCGACTTTCCGAGTTTCAACAACTCGTCATCTTGTCTTTTCGTCCCAAACAAGTCGACTTGCCGAGTTCAAAGAACTCGGCCGCTTGTCTTCTTGACCCAAACAAGTCGACTTGCCGAGTTCCAACAACCCGTTTTCTTGTATTTTTGTCCAGAGCAACTCGACTTGCCGAGTTTCGACAGCTCATCATCTGGTCTTCTCGTCCTAAACAGATCGACTCAACAACTCGGCTTCTTGTCCCCTTGACCAGAACAAGTCGACTTGCCTAGTTCCAATAACTTGACTTCTCGGTATCTAACTTGTCTTCTCGTCTTCTTATCTCGTCATCTGGTTGGCACTTATAAGCTTCCGTAGGTTGCAGTTATCTGTCGTTGCTTAATTCACATGCCAAGTTACGTCTGTGGTATCGTTGGAATTCAGCTTGGAACGGTTATGATTTGTGTATCATGAAATTCTGGTAGGGAATTTTCCTAAGCTGTGAACCTTGTCGAGTGAAAGGCGTTCGTGTTTTCGATAGATTTTTCCATGCCAGGTTACGTCCTCGTTAGTATCGCTTAGATTTACCCTATAGAACGGTGAATGATTTCGATCCACAACATTCTGTAAGATTTCTTTTTACAAATTTGCCGTTGCCATGGTAACGCATCAAGCAATGCTAACAAAAAGGTGTCTTGCACATCTTAATTTGACATGCCAAATTTTGGGAGTAAATTGCTTAAAAAATGAGAGTAGTTCGACCAAATTTTTTTTTAATGAGAATATACTGTTGCCATGGCAACGCATTATGTGACGATAACAAAAATGTCTCTTACATCTACCTTTGATAGCGGTCACACATGCTAAATTTGGGGTCAATTACTCAAAAAATGAGAGAGCAGTTTGATCCAATTTTTCATGAGAAAATGTTGTTGCCATGGCAGCGTATTACCATCAGTTTCAGTTTAGTTTATTTCCACAAGTTCAGGTAAAAAAATATAAATATACAATCAATCAGATCTAACACATACATATACAAACCAAAATTATTTTGGATAAGTACATAATTGTCAGTTAAAAGTTAAAAAGTGTGTGTTCAAGATTGACATAACAGTTAAAATAAATGGTGGAGGAAATAAGCAGTAGGCCATTGGCCTTTCGAGGCTGATCCCATGAGCAAATGTATAATATTAAAACTGTATGTCGTTATACACTGTTTCATAAATCATGAGTCGCACAAAAAAGAACCGGATTTGCAATAAATAGGGACAAGAACAGAACATCCAAAAGGAAGGAACCAAGACATGCCAAAAACAACCATAAAGGGTGGGACAAAGGGATGGGCAAGAATTATAATTAAATGTATTCAAAGAAATATATATACAATTTGTGCATACAATATTCTATAAAAATCTACAAAAGCAAACAAAATTACATATCATAACAATACTGAGTATCATTGGATATAGTGTGCAGCTGCACGATAATCCTGATTCTTCAGTGTGTACATAATGTCGAGCAATATCGTGAGCCGCGCCCCGCCACTGAGGGCGCACCACTTCCAGCATGATCAGAGCCCTCCATTACGATACTGAGTACAGTGTAACAGAATAATTGTAAAACAATGAATGTAGAAGGCTCAGATCGTGATCACCAAAGGCACGCCCCCGATTTCCAACCTGTATCACTCTGCATCCCCCACCCGAGGCGGCCGCCCGATGACCCCCCACTCCGGCTCGCGCACCCCGCCAGCGCGCCAGGGGGAAGGTCACCGAGCAGGCGCCCGAATGGAGAACATGGAACAACACATGCCGAAAATCAGCCAGTAAACTATATACATTGCAGACACAGCACAGTTCTATGAACAATAAGCATTAATCAACTGTAATTTAAACTGTCTTTTGAATGATGAAATGGTGGAGCATAATTTCAAACTGGGGGTAACTGAGTTCCATATTTTTGGGCCAGTATATACCTTATTGACTTTCTTGACAGGCTAAAACGGTAAAATGGCATACATACAGATTATCAGAGTTTCTAGTTCTATACAAATTAACTTTGTTATTACAGATAAAATAATCTTTAAAAACATCAGGCAGTAAATCCTTAGAAAATTTGTACATGAAGCATGCTGCCTGCAATGTATACAAATCTAAAACCTTTAAAACCTTCAATTTCTCATACAAAGGGTTTGTCGGGGCTAAAAAGTGAGAGTTTGAGACACAACGAACTGCACGTTTCTGTAAAACAATCAATCTGTTCAAAAGATACTTGGAGCAGTTTCCCCATACAACAGCACACAATATGAAAGATGTGGCAAGACCAAGGTATTATAAATATCTAACATAATTCGAAGTGGAAGCAAACTCTTCAATCTGTTTAGTTTAATTAGAACAAAGACGATTATCCCCAGATTTAAAAATTGGGATAACTTTTGCGATCTTCATATCACTTTATGTCATAACAAAAGGGTGTCTCGCACATTTACTTTGATAGCGTTCACACATGCTAAATTTGGGGTCATTATTGCTCAAGCAATGAGAGGGTAGTTCGACCCACAACATTTTGTAAGATTCTTTACGTTGTCATGGCAACTCATTATTGAATACTAACGAAAAAGATGTCTTTTACATCTTCATTTAATAGCGGTCACACATGCCAAATTTGGGGTTAATTGCTGAACAAATGAGAGACCAGTGCGATCCACACTTTTTTAAGGACAATATGCCGTTGCCATGGTAACACATTATGTGATACTAGCGAATAAGGTGTCTTACACATCTGCCTTTGATAACGGTCACACATATTGAATTTGGGATCAATTGCTCAAAAAATGAGAGATCTCAAAAAATGAGAGATTAGTTCAATAAACAAGACTGACCGACCGACCGACCGACCGACCACCCGGCCACCCAGCCACCCGGCCACCCGACCTCCGAGTGATTCCTATATACCTACGATAAACACTATGTGCGGGTGGGAGTGTATAAAAAAAAAGAAAAAAAAAGGGGGGGGGGGAGTTGCGCTAGTCTTTGATTTTGTAAAGGTGCCTCCCCTTTACGGAATTCCTGGATCTGCCCCTGTGACCCGTTATGACATTTGCAGTAAAATTGGAAATTGTGACATTTGTGGTCGACGTGCTATGACATTTGTGGTTAATCCGATTTTGACATTTTTGGTGAACATGTTATCACGTTAGTGGTCATTATGACATTTGTGCTAGACGTGTTATGACATTAGAGGTCGTTATGACATTATTTTGTGGTCGACGTATTATGACGTTAGTGGTTGTTATGATACTAGTTGTCGATTTTGACATTAGTTGGCTGTACAGCCCCCTCTCCCACCTTTCATTTTGTAAAGGCACCTCCTCTTTACGGAATTCCCGGATCCGCCCGTGATTTTTTTTTTTTCTAAAACAGCTTCCTGATAAAAATTCTATAATTGAAACATAAACGATTTTTTCTTTAACTTCCTCAGTCAAATTTCGATAATCTATATCATGTAATCTACGGTCCACAGATGAATTAACCGAATTCAGATTTTTTAAAAGTGCCTTCGTCCCACAAGTTTGACATTCCACAACATTCTTTTCTGAGATACTTGTTATTTCTAAGATCCACCGGGGATGAAAACAACAATTTTCATGAAGTCTTTATTTCAAGTTCGGTACAAGTTCTTGTGCTATTGCTATCTCAGCACAAGCACCGGGGTCATCCCACGAGACCGACACCCACGTGTCATACGGTCCACGAGATCGACATTAAAAAAAATAGGTCCATGAGTCATACAATGGGCTGTATAACTCGTGGGCTTATTTTACTTGATGTCGAACTCGTGGGCTTTATTTACTTAGGGTCGAACTCCTGGGCTGTATAACTAGTGGGCTGTATCACTTGTGAGCTGTATGACTCGTGGGCTGTATGACTTGTGAGCTGTATGACTCGTGGGTGTCGGTCTCGTGATGTGCACCCCAAGCACCGGTGATAAAACCGAACTTGAAATCAGTCGGTGTTGGGAGGTTGACCTTAGATTACGTACATGTATTTCCAGTTGCTCGTGCTGGGTTGGGGAGGGGTTCGGTATTGAATGTCGTCTACTCTCCGCCGTTTGTGTTAGCAATTTACATGTTGTTGTATTTTCCCCCACTGACTAATACTAGCCCGTCGGGATTATCATCTCTGTCAGTTAAAGTCTGGTGCTGGTTGACCTGCAACTTGCCAAATCAGCGTCTAGCCTCGTCTACCAATGTACGCAGGCCTATATACTGAGTATGGACAAGCAGCATGACGTACGTGCAACGCATGTGACGAGAAACACAGCCCGGCATGCTTTGCAGCAAAACATGGACTCCTATTTCATTATTTTTCGAGGTCAAACTTAACTCTTTTTTTTTCAGGATCCTACTTCAGGATTGTTTGGGCATTTGAATGGGCAAGATTTAAAGCCTTTCCCTTATTAAAAATATTTCGGAGAAAAATAACGAAAGACCACTGTGAGATATTTTCGGGATTTTTTTCCTCCGAATTGAACCCTTAAAATACACCCTTTTCCTGAAAAATCTCCCATGCAGTATAGATGATCACCTGAATGTGTGTGTATGTGTGTGTTCAATCTTCCAGATGTGTGGTGTTTGTTCGGTAAAGAAATACATTATTGATATCTCCGTTCGTGCCACACCATACTAAACACAAAGGTATCTAAAGATCAGTACCAAAATTATTATCTATTCATTTGCTCACATTATAGCCTTCTTCACCAGGCTATATTTATGAGTGAATACTTTGGCAATTAAAGGTTGACAGTCATCGATGTAGTGTTCACCTACTATTTGATTGCTTGCTTGATTTTTAAAGTTTGGGTGTTGGAACTGCTGGATGAGGATACTAATAGAGATTTTGACGTCATGTGTGGACAACAATGTAAAGAAAATAGGAAGGGAATTCCACAAAAACTCATTCTTCACGCAAATTAGCATTCCACCAGCTTGATACTGACACAATATGGTATGTTAAGCGTAGCAATTGTTATTCCCCTTGCTTTCTTAAAGCAGCTAGTCAAGTGCTCTTTCATAGTACTAGAAAGGTGAATTTTTGTGGAATTCCCTTTATATTTTCTTTATATCGTTGTCCACACATGAAATCATAACCTCTAGTAGTCTCCTCACCCAGCGGTTCCAACACCAAGACTTTGAAATTCATGACTTTTTCCTCGATTGTCCGATTTTCCTCAAACTATCACTGATGTGTACTACTAATGTTGGTGTTTTCACGCAAGCCACATTTCTCTTTGGGTTTTGGTTTCTTTTAATATGCTTTAAAAGATCATACTAAATTGAGGATATAACACACAATGGAAACAACTGGTAAAATAACCTGACATCCCTGAAATTGCCCCTTGTAATGTCGACATATCCACTTGCAATTTCTATTAAGGCACAACAAATGATGACTGGAGAGAGAGAGTCTCAGAGAGAGAGAGAGAGAGAGATGGAGAGAGAGAGAGAGAATGAGGGAGAGAGGGTAGAAAAATGTGCGCAAATGATATTTCTGTGATTCAGACCTGAATCTCAGTCAGTGATAGAACACACAGAGAAATTAGGGTTCTATTAGGGTTCTTATTTGCACCCTACGAGCAAATCTAACTAAGTGGCACCTTATAGGGTTCGGGATGGATGTAGAGGTGCAAATCCGAACCCTAAAGGGAGCCAAGTCTTAAGGGTTCGAATTTGGAACCATTCCGTAGTCTTTCCCGAAAGCTGACATGTGGGTGTTGAATGGTGTTTGCTTAAAATGCCACACTATTTTTGGATATTATCGTATATTTTTATTTGAAAATATAACTACACGTTGTTAAAGAGTGACAGTGTCATCAGTAATACTGTACTAAAAAAAATACTACTTGAATTAAACATTTGTTTTTTCTTCTCGCACCGGGATCAAGAATATCATTTCAATGACGTTATCATGGAGAGAAAGCAAACGAGTACAAGTACACGTATTATGCGTGCACGCGTGGACCATTGAGCACTTGGTCAATGGCAAAGCTAAATTCGCATGCGCACGCCACGCCGTAGGTCGCGCGGTATACGTACGTGCATACTACTGACGTTCCTCGTTTGGAATGGACAGACGACCGTGAGGTTTGGATGATGAATTAATCTTTTTGATGAGCCAAACGTTGTGAGTAGATAATGGTACTGTAATTCCGTTGAAAATATTTCACAGTAATCGATGATATGTGTGAATTATGCTCATAGAATGCTGAGTGGTGAAAACTGATGCGAAAGAGTTGTATCGAGGTACATGTGTACTAACATGTCAGAAGTGCGATCATACATACTGTAAAGCATAGCGAATAAGTCAATGAAAGTGCACTTTAATACGGGAAGCCTCAACCAAGGTACTAACTGCGACCAACAGCCCCATATGCATAGCGTAATTACGCTATGCGTGTGGGGCTGCTGGACGCAGTTACCAAGGTACGTACGTAAATAGGTGACCGGATATAGTCGCATCATTTTCGTTAATGGGAATTATTACGTTTGAGCCGAGTTGAGGCTCAGTTGGATATTGGTTTCTGTGAAGTTGACAGAAAGAACGATGTAGGCATGTATGATGTGCCTAATGAAGAAAAATAGTGTTCCTGGTTCATTTAGGAGAATATAAGACATGTATGAAGATTGAAGTCAGAAAATTTAGGTTGGCCTTGACTCCTTGTTGTCTATCAATGAAAATAGAATGTGTGTTATAAATTAGCAATGCCATAGTCACAGAGCATAAGCAATGATACACGATATGTGAATTTAGATAATATCCACTGGAGAAGTTGCATGTGCTAGACATGACATAAAATAAGTCACACAAACAAGGTATGTAAACGGTAAATCACTTCAGAAGTACAAATACTTGATCCCATACTTTAGCAGGTAGATATTCCAATATTGATTGTATGTTGAACTTTGTTTTATTCAATTACAGGTTGAACCTTGCTGATCCATGCTGATGCATGGTGTTAGCTTGGTCTCATACTGGGCCAAAGGGACCTGTGTTTGATTGATTATTTATCATCGAGTTCACTATGCATGAAGTTCAATGATGGTCTTCAGGATGAGTGATGCAGGTCAACCTCGAGAGACTGGTGAGCCATATAGGATGCCTGAGCTGGAGATGGAAGATGTTCAGGATGTCAATCCTGGTTCCTCGTTGAGTCAGTGTGGGAAGCCATGCCAGTTCTTCTGAGAGTGATGGCCAGAAGGGCATACTATTTGGCAGCTGAAGCAGCTGCTATAGAAACGCATCAAAAACTAGAGCTCGAGGAGTTTCGACTTATGCAGCGTAAGATGAGATTAGCTATGAAGACCATGCTGCAGGTTGCTGAAGCAGAGGAGCAGATATACCTTGACTACGAGAACAAGAAGTTGGGAGTCGGCTTTCCTGTGAAAGCAGAGGATGAAACCTTGCTGTACCCAACTGAATGTGCCAACCAACCAGTACACACGAGTGCACCAATTTCCCTGACTAGAGAAGTAGCAAAAAAGTTATTTTCAAATTTTCTTTGACTTTTAGCAGATATAGTGCAAAAGCCAATAAGATCATCAGCATCATGTAGTATCCCTGAACCAGGTTTGATGAAAGCCCATCAATTTTTCCGTAGATATATCCGTTCAGACCGGGAGACAGACAGGCAACCTGAAAACATATGCCTCCGGCACCATTCAGGGCGGAGGCATAATAATGAGACTCCTATATGTCATGTATGTTTAACCATATAAAATTTGAGACGGGCCACATTGAATTCCCCCCCCCCCCCCATTAGAATTGCTAAACACCACGGCTCTAGAAATATCTTTCCATTTTAATCCAGAAAGTAATCACCTCCCTGTTTTTAGCCGAGGGTGAGAATAAAGCCACTCCATGAAATGAAGATTAGCATTTTTTTTTTGCAAAATATATGTGAAAATGTCTAATTTCATAGATAACAGTAACTATTTATTCTGTCTTCTAAACTGTTGTCAGGTTATTCCCTTTCTTAGAATGCACTGGCCTTGAATATTAACAAGAATACTCTAAAGAAATATATGATAGAAAAATACAAGAGAACGAACTTGCAAATTACAAATTTAAACACAGTCTAAAAAGAACCTGACTTCTATTCACTTTTATCTTTTTTTGGGGGGGGGGGGGGGGGAGGGTGGATTATGGATGAAAATATGAATCTGCTAATGGATATGAAATATTCAAAGTATGCTTTCCATTATATTTCATACTAGATGGGGTTAGTTTGTATTGTTCATATTTTAGTTATTTCTTCACCATCGATAGCCTCAGTGCTTCAACAACACATGCACACTTTGAATTGATTGTTTAAGTAGGGAACAAAAAACAAAAAATAAGTCGCCTGCTGTTTTTTGTAGTAGACAGCCACACAATGTATATCAATTTTGGGCAATCTCTGGCAATGCAATGCCATAAGTGGAGTAGCTTTGTGACACTTGACAAAAGCATGATTTTCTCACAAACCCTTTATGTATATAAGGATTGAAAAATAGAGTTTGTTCCAAAACCTGAGAAAGCTCAACATATCATATCTACTTTTTTTTGCATATAAAAGAACACTGGACTTCACTCTTTAAGAAGGCAGAAACTATTATCAATTCCTTACATACGTCAGTGACTTGTCAAGGAAATGTGCATGTTTTTCCTAAAAGAAAAAAAATTGAAATTCTTTTTAGGTTTTCCTTGAATTGTTCTATGCATGTGACATCATAAACTCTTCTCACTCTGCTGCGACTGCACAAATGATTTAAAGATTATTAACTTTTGAACTGAATGTCCGCTTTTCAATTTTTTTCTGATGTGTTCTAATAGTATAAGCCAGTTTGGGGTACCAGTTTGAGCATGTGCAGAAAAAGGTTATTTGTACCGAGAGACAGGTTGGCTTTTTAATTTCACTGAGATAAGCATCTGTAATGCTAGGATTATTCATGGAATCCTTATAAATGGTGCCTGCCAGTACATCCACTTGACAGCAAGCCTGGTATTTGGCAATGTTAACACGCAAAAAAAGTTTGTTAACATATTCAAAACAGCACTTAATAAAATGGATGATTCCCTAAGTGTTGATTGACGAACCATACTGGTCACTTCATCTACACTGGTTAGGTTCATTCTTTGTTTGAATATGAGTTCCATAAATGGCTATGGTGGGCAAGCTGCTGCATTATGTCACTTTGAATTGATTGAAGTGCCTCACCAACTGAGAAAAATGAAAGGTCAGTTGTACCTATGTGCACATGAGCTAACTCCGGACTGGCTTATTGCTGCGCATTCACTCAATCCACATGTAGGTCTATATGAAGGTGGACTTGCCCTCTAACTCTGATTATAATTTTAAGCTTTCTTTAAGTAGGTTGTATAAAGTGCTGATATATTTGTGTAAGGTTTGGTGAAAATTAAGTGTTAAAATGATTGGAAGAGTTGTGAGACTGTAACATCAACACTTGAGGTATTTCTCATGCATGATCATAAATCTCTGTAAAATATTGATGGTAATAGTAATAATAATAATAATAATGATAGTAATAATAATGATGATAATAGTAATAATAATATATTTTGCTTCTGATCATTATGCTCGTGATGGTGCCAATACCAATACCTGCTTTATGAATGTGAAAAATCGACTGCTCTTTACAATATTTTGAATGTTGGGGCTAAACTGCATACATTGTGTAATTATATTTATGGTCTACTGAGTACAATGTGCTTCTTGTTTCCATCGCTTGAAAAAAAAAAACAATGTATCAAAAAAATTGTTTTTAAACTTGTCTCACAAGACATATTCCTTCCTCTTTATGTCCAGTTTGTCATACCACTGATTGGTTAACCTTACTTTCCCTTTCTGAGGTAACATTTTCTGTGGAATTGTTAATGTTAATTTGATGCAATGAAAAGTGTTTTCAGATGTGCTATTCTGCCCAAGATTTATAACTGGGACATATCTTTAGCTGTGTGCATAAAAAAGTAGCCAAATTTAGATGTTCATTCTTCATTTTTGATTCTTTTTTTCACCTTTCTTATCATTGGTGTAATTGTATATGAAAAACAAAATGTGAAGTATACTAATTGTATAATGGGGCACATTCGCAAGCTCTCAAGCTTGGAATTGGATGGAATATGTCAGTACAAGTAGTGAGTTTCAAATATATATGACAGAACTTTGCCATACCCTTCATTGTTTTGGCAATAACTTGTGTACGAGAAATCAGAGTTGACATATCGCTGTTAATGTCTAAGAGCGTCATAAAGGTGCTTTTGATTACCGTAAGATGTACCGGTAAATTCAAGGTACATATCTATGATCCATTCTAGAAGTAGAAGGACAATGTGAAAGATATTTGTCACATAGTTTACTATTACTCTGCACAAGCTTCAGGGATTTTTTTAAATAAATATAATTAGTGTTTTTTGTCAATGTGATAACTTCCTTTAAAAGAAGAAAAAGTAATCATTTGATGGAAAGAACGATTTTTTTTTTTTATTCAATGTACTGACGAAATTTCATACATTTTTGATTTACATTGCCCTTTTTATGACAAAATATGCATCTCGTATTAGAATTTGTAGAAATACAATGTATATTTGATGTTCACTTTAAAGTAAACCATGAAAAAGAAAATTGCTGTTAACTTGTCCCTCTTCCATGAGACATATATTAAAATGTTATATGTAAGTATGCACTGTATTCATCATGTTTATGTTCTATTTGTTGTAGAATTTAAGTCTCTGACTTCAGTTTTCGAAAGATTGTGGATTTAATTGACTGAGAAACTGTGTGTAAATCTATGCATGCTATTTTGCGTCATGTCTGGAGTGTTACCTTAGGTAATTGTTTGTGAAGTCAGTGAAGGCATCCAGTATATAATTATTTTGGTTTAAAAAAAAAAAGGTTATAATTTTCACCATATGGGGTGCAGAAAGGTAACCCTATATAGAGACGTGTGCAAATTGTATTGCATCCTATATTGCGGTGACTTTATCACCCCATAGGGTGCAAAATTACAACGATAACAATATGAACCATAATGGGTGCAGGTATGAGGTGCAGAAGGGGAACCCTGTATAGAGGTCCATATTTGCACCTTATAGGGTGTTGAATATAGGGTGCTAAATAAGAACCCCCCAAAATAGACCCCTAAATGGAGCCGCTGGTGTTACAACGATATGAACCAGAAAGGGTGCAAATTTGCACCTGAATTTTTGTTCACCCTATGGGGTGCAGAAAGGGAACCCAATGGAGGGGTGCAAATATGCACCAGATATGGTGTTTAATATAGGGTGCTAAATGAGCACCCCCAAAAATAGAACCCTAAATGGAGCCGCTGGTGTTACAACGATATGAACCCTATTGGGTGCAGAAAGGGAACCCAATGGAGGGGTGCAAATATGCACCATATATGGTGTTAAATTTAGGGTGCTAAATAAGCACCCCAAAAAATAGAACCCTAAATGGAGCCGCTGGTGTTACAACGATATGCACCCTCTAGGGTGCAAATTAGAACCGTAATTTCTCTGTGTGAATGACTCACAAGTTCTATCACTATATGCCTCCATACGATTGCTATGCAATGAAATTAAGAATTGCCTTATTTAAATACATCTTAAATACAGAGATGTTCTTAAATTATGTGTTACTAAATAATGGCTCAATTTACAATTCAGTTCCATTCAATTATATTTTATTCTGAAGTAAATTGAACTGAATAGTTGCATTTATGACTGCAAACATAGAAATGTATGTAGCAGTGTATAGCCTATGATTCCAGCTAATGCAGGCCGCAATGACATTTTTACAAGTTAAGAGTAATACGTTATAACCAATCCCCCTTCCCCTCCCCACCCCCAGTCCTTGTTAGAAATCTGCTAATTTGTCACTGTTGTCCTCATGAACCTTTGGAATAGTCAGATGCAATGTTGTGAGAGCTCTACGAAACTTGTGATTTTGTATGAAAAAAGAAGGAAAAACTTTGAATGAAACTTAATTGTGCCAGGTACCTTTAGATGAAATAAATGTGTGTATTGATCCTGTACCCATTAATATAGGGGCGCGCATCCGTGTACATGTATTTTTTGTAGGCATTTTTTTTTTTATATACTTGAGTGTATGTAGACCAGACAATCACACTTTTAGTTGGTATAATATATGAATAATGAATTTGTCACACTTTCTGAGCGCAGAGGGGTGATTTCCATAGTGTCAAATACACCTGTCAAGGCATAACCTTTTTAACAAAAATGTTTTGAGCAAAATAACTTGGCAATGAAGGGCGTTTGTTCATTCATTGCTTCTGTTTGATAATCAGAATCATCAGCTTAGTCATGCATGAGTGAGAAAACATTAAAGACAAACTGTGACCGGCCTGTATCACAAACCAACAAAAACTGGCCAGACATTGATTTTCATTTAAAGGCAGATTCTGAAAGATCAGACTTTTAAATGATGTATAATTCAATTCAAATTGACTCTCTTAACCCACAACAATATTGGAAAGAAGCACAAACTCTTCGAAACTATACACTGATAAAAGAGACTCTAAAGTATAGGGTCTATTTAAAGCATTTAGGGCCTAATCTTAAACCAAGCTGTGCTCTGTTCGATGAATGGGACCAAAAAGAAAGTAACAGGCTGTAAAACGCCATAGTAACAGCAATGAAAGGATTATAGAATTACGCGGAAATCGAGCATGCTGTATTATATACTACATTTTATTCATGACAAATGAGATCTTTCAAAGCGGTGGCATCAGCCTTTCTACAATTATCGTAGTTTGAAGTGAACAGTGTGTACTACAGGGTATGTAAAAAATTGAAAGGGTCCTATAAACTCTACCTAGTCACACCATCTATTCAAAAAAGGGGTTCTCAAAACTGTTAAAAGCTCAATTTCCCAGTCGTTTTCTGATCCGAACTTTAGAATAACGCAGAAGAGGTGCTCTTCCAGAAAAGACAAAAAGAAAACCCTCAAGACTGACTAGGTTGGACCGTTTTCCCTTGAGTCATATAAAATCAGAGCATATGACTTTCTGTTGGTTTTGTGATGCATAGTTACATTTTCAAAGTCACAAGCTTTGAGATCATTTTGTGGGCCCTCTGAAACATTCTGTTTCTGCTGTTCGTCTTTGGTATTGTTTTCTAACCATCTTTTAACCCAACTCAGACTTATCCTGACATTTTTTCCGATTAAGTGAACTCATTTTAAGGGAAAATTGTTATATTCATCTTCCTTAAATTGTACGATCAATTCTTTAGGGGGAAAATTGCATCAGATGGAATTGCTACAATAGATGTAATGTGGACATAAGCGAGAGTTCTGTTGTGGTTGAGTGAGCACTCAGCTTAACGAGGAAGCAGGAAATGCAATTAAAATATGCTGTTTATGTCATAAGTGGGTGTTATAATGGCTGATGAAATAGCATTACCTAGAACTTTCACCAGATACAGAATGTTTCACAGACTCAAAAATGATTTTTGTGACTTTGAAAAGTGACCATCTTAATATATCCTCGTCCACTTATAACTTAATAGATCCCACTCTTTTCACACAGATTAAAGACAATGAATATACTCACAGAATGTAGGAATGTTCTTGCCGAATTATTTTGCTCTAAACCTATTCATTCAGAAGTTATGCAAGTTGAAGGGAAGTGTTACTTCTTGTTGTTGCGTGCAGTTCATTATCGTTTAGATAGGCCCTTTCTGATTGTACCAATTAATCTCCAAAGAAAATAGCTTCTTCAAAACAAATCAAATCAGCTAACATCTATAACACAAGTTGCAGTTACGATGTTCACTCATGGAAGTCCAGGCTGTAGATTGCTAACTATAGTTACCCAGTATGGGACACCTATTCTAACCTTTCGAAGACGAGTCACGATATACTTTGGCAGGTGTCTATCGAAAATGCCTGTTGTAAAGAAATTAGCATGTTAATACTTGATTTTATTTAATCATTTATTTTTTTTTAATTTATTAATCCATTTATTTATTAATTTACATGTACGTATTTATTCATTATTTTTTGCTTTCCCAGCCTGCCCTAATTGCTGTGATTATTGGAGTACATATAGGTGGGACACTTGAGAACATCGAGCAACCATGATAGTTCAAGGAAGTTTGTAAAGAAATCAATCAGCTTAATGTTATTGCATGTTGCATTGCATGAAGGTACAGTGTTTAATAATTATCGCGGTCAACAGGCTTAATGTCCGGACAAACGATTGGGGCCTTATCTTCTTATTTTGTATATAAAATACATATTTACATCTCAGATATTAATGTACATGAACAATCATGATGTGTTAGTAAGAGTATAATGACTTTCTGTTTGCATAAAATTATCAGGGTTTTGAGCTATAACACCACATTATTGTAAAGCCTTTAGATCAGAGTAGTTGAGGAACTAAAAAAAAAGATTCTTCTATACAAGTTTTCATGTTTCATGTTTAAAGATAAACACTCTGCATTGGTGTAAATGAACATAAATGATGTGTTGGCATAACGTAATTCTCTCAGTAAATTTGTCATAATTTGATCGGATCAAAGAGTTATACACCAATTGTGACAGTGCACCTCAAAACAAACAAAAAGTCGCCAGATATGAGTTTTTAGTTAAGACCATATTCTGAAAGACCAGACTTCAAGCTTTAAAATGATGTATAACTCAAATCAAATGGACTCTCCTAACCTATCTAAATATTGGAAAGAAAGCACTAACTCAGGAAAAGTATGAACTGAGAAAAAAGGCTCTGAAGTACAGTGTCTATTCAAGCGCTTAATCTTTACCAAACCGTGCTGGCTGTGCGATGAATGGGACAAAAAACAGGAAGTAAACCACTAGAGTAACAACAATGAAGGGATTATCAGATTAGACTGAAATTAAGCATGCCTCATTAACACATTCTGTCCATAATTAATGCCAACTTTTAAAGCAGTAGCACTATCCTTTCAAAAGTTATTAGAGTTGAAAGTGAAGAGTGTGGACAAGGTTTTACAGAAATGAAAAAGGGATTCGAAAGACGCACCTAATCACACTATTCTGCCAAAAATGTTCGAGATAAACTGCTTAAAAAACACACTTTCCTGCCCGTTTTATGATACCAAATTTTAGTATAATGTAAAAGAAGACCCGCTCTTTCAGAAAATATGAAAAAGTCAAGTTCGGCTAGGTTGACCCATTTCACTTATTTTCAGTACTCACGCAAAATCAGTGTGTGCGACTTTATGTTCGTTTTGAGGTGCACGGTCACAATTAATGATACGCTACGACTATTAAGCCTCTGATCTTGATTACTGTATACAAAGCAAATGTGGTTGATAGCGATATACACAAACTAATCAAACCTCCATCTATCTTGATCACTAGGTCATAGTACATGTACCTGATACACCAAATTAAGCCTCTATCTTGACCGCGGTGTATGTATGTGTAGTTGATATACAAAATTAAGCATCCGTTTGTACAGTGTCTTGATCACTATCGTACAGTGTACTCATAGTACATAGGCAGTATGTACGTATACAATTTGTACGTGTAGTTGATACGCTATAATAATCCTCTATCTTGATCACAGTATGACATCATATATGAATATGATAAATAAATAGATAAATGAATGAATGAATGAATGAATGAATGAACGAATGAATGAATGAATGAATGAATGAATGAAATAATTTTGTACTAGGTATGATATACCGGGTACAAATTAAACATCTGTAGCACAGTATCTTGATCATTTATCACACACACATGTTGTTAATACATCAAAGGAAATGGTCTTTATCCTGATCGTAGTATATACACTATTTAATTGATACAACACATCAAGCTTGTATCTTGTTCATAACAGTCAAGGTATTACACCAATAAGCCCCTTTCTTTGTATGATCTCCAGCCTCTCAAACTCTATGAAACCTACCACTTGTGTCAGGGATCACCAAGCTGCTCATACTCTGTAGGTCTACAATTAGTTTTCCCCTGCTTCCTCTTCTAAAGCCATAGTCCAACCAAGACTCTGAATTTAACTTTTGTATAACATATAACACGGAATTCGTCAATAGCTTCATCATCCTATTAAAATGCATTTACTTTCAAGAACTTTGATTTTACTGAACAAATCAATAGTGGATAATGCAACTTACATGAAGTCTTGCAATTAATGGACCATTCGATCATACAAGGAAGGTCAAAACATAAAAGGCACACAACTAAGCTCAGTATAGCTTTTATCTTCCATGCATGATTGCAGTGTACTCCGAGTACTTACTTGCAACACGAATTGGACACAACGTGGCATAAACAGCAAGATACTCCAATAGTCTCCACAGACGAAAGACATACGGCCTGTCTCCATATATCGAAGCCATGATTATTATATATCCACTCTAATTTTTTTTAATGAATAGTCATGTGGCATCTCGGCTGTGAAGTTACATCTACCATAAATGCGCAATTTCCGCTTCTGTGAACATATTTCCTTTTTACCTTGACCAAGGTCTAGACCTATAACTTAAAAATCGCATTCTTTTTGAGCAAAGTCAAGTGTTGTTGAGCCCACGTAGTGCTCGTTGCATTCATGTTCATGGTTGGTTTACCCGTGCGCCCATGGGAGTTTCATAGCCCTGCATCTCATTGGCTAGTAAACAACCAAGCGTCCTGTAGTTCCTTATACTTCGGGACATCCCCGATGACTTCATTAAACAGCTTGACTGCCTGAGAATACAATGACGCTTGTATTCAATGGCGTAGACACGTCCTCATATTCCTCATATCCCACTTTTGATCCTTAATATGTCGAAAACTATATCAGAATACACTGTCGTTGATATAATGGCTGAATAGAGTACAATTCAGTTGGGGGTTATTTGAATATAAAAGCATTTGGTTCCAGATTTTGGTCAAATTCTATAGCCCTCTGTACAAAATTGAAACTTCACACAGGAACCAATGATGTGTATGTGAATGTGGAGCTTACAATGACCCTGAAAAATAGACATGAAAACCATGAATACCACCAGGTCCTTTTCAGAGCTCCGCTGACTAGGCTTGTGGTTTGTTGCTCCAAGGCACATGAATACTTGATGTTAACCACACACTCCCATACACAACAATTTACTCCTGCGCAAAGTTCAAGTTTTGTTCAGAGAATTGAAAGTAGAGTAAAATCTGAAACCTTACTCAGAAGTAAATCTTGAATACAGTGAGGCTTGTTTATGCCTTCATTTTTAAATTACCTTCAACAGCAAAATTGTACACTATGCAGCTCTTCCTCGTATTAATATAAGTGTTATCAGCATTCTGATAGATCAAAAGTGGGAAAAGTTTTGTTTTGTTTCGTTTTTTTTTTTTTTTTGCTACTCCTAGTACCTGGGTATTATTTGCGACTGAGAGAGATTTTTTTCAAATAATATTTATTCCCTTCCCTATCAAATAACACAAGAAACATCAATTCACATTCTTAATATTGTACAAACATTTAAGAATAATTTCATTACAAATTACTTAAATCATTATACATTTTCATGTTTTACTTTAACAAAAATGGCGATATTACAGCAATTACCGAAGGAGAAAAAATGGAGGTATATTTTACCTATTAAAATAAAACTCATTCCAAAAACATTTCTCAGTAGCTAACCTAAATACCCTTATTCCCTCCATCTATAGTATGAACTACCCTTATCTCTAAAACATAAAAACTCCTCCAGCTCATACATGATTACCTATCCTTCCCTTCCCGCCCCTTCCCACCCCTACACACATTGTGTGTTCAAACAACTACACGCACACGCACACATACACACACGCATACACACACGCATACACACACAGACACACACAGACACACACACAGATACAGACAAACACGCACACACACACACACACACAAATCCTTAGTGTTGTACACATTGTCCAAATTCCTTGGCGTTGGGGTTTATCTAATCCCGCCTTGCCCTGTCTCTACTCTCAATCTCATTCTCTCAGAAAACATCCACACATAGTACACTTTTCACAGCAGGGTAATACCCATCCTTTCTCTTAATAGCGTGTATAGTTTATGTGTATAGTCATGTGTTTATTCTTTGTCTCTGCTCACATTTATAACAAGAGAATATGGCGCACAACTCAACGAGTCACTCCGAACAGATTCAAACGATGTTAGCCACATGCTATATTATTCTAGAATGTCAAGAAATAGTTTAATGTATTCTGCGTGTACGGGTACTCACAATGAAGCAACATTCCACGGTAATAGTGGGGCTTATGTCGCCAAATACACAGGTGGAGTTTGTCGTTGTTGTTTGAACAACAAAGCCTTAGACTGCGCACAAAGTTTGACTGCATTAAATGTTACCGTTGTTAAGCGTTTAGAGACTTGAATGTAATTTGCGCTCTATAAAAATGGTTTATCATTAGGTTCCGGAACGACAGAAGTATAGCCCTCCTGTTTTGAAACTTTGTTTATCTTACACCAAGCTAGAGTCTGTTTGGAAAGTCCGACGTTAATCCTGCGATATTCATTGGATACTTTCCAAAGGAACAATTTCTTAAAATTTCATTGTGAGTGTGAATTTCTCTAAGGTGTAATGGGAGACGCGTGTGTGATTAATTCATTATTCACTTTTTTATGTGTAAGAGATACACCGTATTTCAGTAGACAAACGTAGAAAGTCTTAGTCCATCGAATACATCGTGAAATTTCCATAAGTCCGTGATATATCGATATATCAAACCAAGCAGTGTAGGCGTTAGACTCCGATATCTGGATTCGCTCCTGTAAACAAAGAAAAAAGAAAAAGAAAAAAAGGCCAAATGCAATATACACATCATGATGATACAAAAAAAATAAGAAAATACTTGTGTTTCTGTGCGAAGATGCACTGTTAACATGTATGAACCCAAATACGCACACATTCGAAACATCCATATACAGCGACTGATAACTGTATACATTTGTGAGGTAAGCGATCGGGATTCCAAAGGAAGGTTTCTGGCAAGAATTTAGCTGGAACATCGCGGAATTATGCGTACATACGATGTATATATATATACATATATATATATATATATATATATATATATATATATATACACTGTATATATATACACACTGTATATATATATATATATATTTATATATTTTCGATTATATATACGTATATATTTATATGTTTATTCATATGATTTTGTCCGTTATGCAGCAAATTTGTGTCTTATACAAGTAGAAGTATGTAATTTTAAGCATAATTATGTATAAGATTGAATGAATACGTAAATAAAAGATAGAATACGATGTATATAGAATAAATGCAATGTATACACAGGTCAATACACACATGGTATGTCAGTATATCACGCTATATGTGACCCTGCACCTCAAAACAAACAAAAAGTCGCCAGACATGAATTTTTAGTTAAGACCATATTCTGAAAGAGCAGACTTTAAGCTTTAAAATGATGTATGACTCAAATCAAATGGACTCTACTAACCTATCTAAATATTGCAAAGAAAGCACAAACTCAGGAAAAGTGTGAACTGAGAAAAGAGGCTCTGAAGTACAGTGTCTATTCAAGCGCTTAATCTTTACCAAACCGTGCTGGCTGTGCGATGAATGGGACAAAAAAACAGGAAGTAAACCACCAGAGTAACAACAATGAAGGGATTATCAGATTAAAGTGAAATTAAGCATTTCCCATTAACACATTCTGTCCATAATTAATGCCAACTTTCAAAGCAGTAGCACTATCTTTTCAAAAGTTATTAGAGTTGAAAGTGAAGAGTGTGGACAAGGTTTTTCAGAAATGAAAAAGGAATTCTAAAGACACACCTAATCACACTATTCTACCAATAATGATCGACATAAACTGCTAAAAAAAAAAACACTTTTCTGCCCGTTTTACGATACCAAATTTTAGCATAATGTAAAAGAAGACCCGCTCTTTCAGAAAATATGAAAAAGTTAAGTTCGGCTAGGTTGACCCATTTCACTTATTTTCAGTTCTCACGCAAAATCAGTGTGTGCGACTTTATGTTCGTTTTGAGGTGCACTGTCACATATACACTTCTCTAGACTCTGCTCCACTTACCCAAACACGTGTAGACTTTGCCAGACCTTCTGCCGCACAGACACTGCTGGTTATATCTTGTGCACGCTGGAAATAAGCAGAACAGATAGTACATGTAGTGTGTGTCAGTATTACATGTAACTTTGATCATTGAAACTGGCTGTCAACTATACATGAGTTATTCATGATATTGGCTGGTAGTTTCTTTCCTTCCTTATTTATTTATTTATCTATTTATTCATTTTTATTTATTTATTTTTATATTCATTCATTTATTCATTTTTGGTAGTACGTGATCATGACTGTATCTAAAATGAGAGGAGAAATGGATCATGCAATGGTTTTAAAGACATTGATGTGTATATTTGTGTAGGGAAAGAGAAGGGGGAGGGGTCTACTGAGCAACGATAAACGAGCAATGACAATGTACGATTGAATAAGACGGATTCCAGCCAATGAATATCTTGATTCTTGAAAAACAAAACAAAGCAAAGCAAAGCAAAACAACAGCAACAACTAATGACAGCGTGTTCAATATTGCAGAAATTAAACAACTACCATGTACTGACTGAATTTGGGAGTGAAGTGAAGTACGTATAGGGCCTACACTCGTCTGAGATGAATGTATAATGGTCCAACGGAGAACAGCACTAATTCCCCCCCCTCCCCCCCGTCAGACTGTAAAACCTGCAGTGATGAAGGCGATGATCGCTCTAATAATCATTTTACCAGTAGGCAGAGAGGGAGACAGACAGACGGGAAAGGGGGGGGGGGGGGGGCAAACAGCAGTGTTTCTACCCATAGTGAGATAGCTTTCTTGGACAATAAAGAGGATCATAACTGGTACGGGTCAACTGGACAAGAAACTACAGTGTACGTACTGACACATCTGCAAGGGTGCTCAACATTTAGGGTCGCTTACTCCTTCATCAAACTAAGGATTTATTAGTATTATTTTTAAAAGCACGAGTCCTTAATTTGGCAACGCACTATACAGGTTTGGAACCCCTAATGCACTGCTTGCTCTTTTTAAAGCATGCAACCTACGAAACCAGCGTTATTTCCGACAAGAAACATCCTCATATATATTTACAGCACGGAACAACAACTATTATATACATGAATGTGTGTCAAGTGGATGGCATGTATCGAAACGCACTTGATAGACACGGATCGACGAAATGAAATAGTGACATATTTAGGAATTGATATGAGTATAATGAACGCGGACGTTTTACGAAGGAGAATATCTTACTTTTGTATTTCTTCATGTTCCTTCCTCTTTTCTCGGCCAGCAGGAAATCCATCAACTCTGGATCTCTCTTGATCATCTCCAGGTCGAAATCATCGTCGCCCTCGTCGGCGTCCAACTCCAAGGCGCGGGCAACAGCCACGAAGGCGATGACGCCAAGAAGAAGCAGGATCGTTTTCGAAGCCATCCCGGAGTTCTGGCGTCAAGACCACACACAGTCATATCAATGCATAAACTTCCACTTACTTTTGTGCAACGAAACAAAAGTACTGTACTCCTACCCTTTATCATATGGATGATTAGTATGAATTGTTATTATCAAAGGATTGAACGTGAGCGGTGAAGATAATTTATCAATCTTCCACGCATTTTGCTAATGAGGTAGTTTTGATAGAGAACCTAATAAATACAACAGTATAATTACATGTATTTGAATATAAAAATTCCAGTTGAGCGATACGCAATAATGAATTATATTTATTATTATCAAATATACAGCTGATAATCTCGCACTGAAAACAATGATTAGAATATTTGTATAGATAATGTCAACAGAAAATCCGAACAAAAGCAAAAGGAAAACGTAGTTGTTTATACATATAATTTAGATATATATGAGACATATAAAATAAATAGAGAGTTTAAAATTCTTCTTCATTCACGGAAAGCAGTACATTCTTCAGCTCCAAAATATTTGCAAAACCTTGTTTCAGAATACGTCCCTGGCAGAAATCTCCGTTCATGTAATAGTAAACAATTAACAGTTAAAAGAACACTCTCGACTCTCGGAGAAAAAGCCTTTGTTTCTGCAGCCCCATCTCTCTGGAACGCTCTTCCACTGAGGATCCGATCAGCAGAGACCATTGAAACATTTAAAAAGCTTCTGAAGTCACATATGTTCGCATCTTGTTTTGATTGAATTTTCAACGAATTGCTCATCGGGTGTATAATTCTATCTATCTCTTTCTTCTTTTTCAACCTTCTTATCAGTGTACAACTATGACTACAATGTTATTCTTTTTATAATTATGTCCCTCTGCGCCTCAGAATAGGTTACTAGATCAAAGGCGCATTACAAATTACAAGGCGCAATTACACCCGATTCCGGGTGCATTCTGTTAATAAAATTCATCTTCTGCAAATAAGTGGGGTCATCCCACTAAACAAACACTCAGAGTTATACTTTCGATACCGAAAAAGAGGTCAATGAGTCATACAGCCCATGAGGGGGCCCAAGAACCCAATATCATACCAGCAATCTCTTTCATTATCAGAAACTAAAAATTCGGTATTTCGATATTACAACAAAGAATCAATGCAACCAATAAACAAATGGACTAGAGAATTGGCAAAGTAAGAGTAGACTCCTTACCTGAAGACGAAGGTTTTGATGGAGGGAAAACAAATGAACAAGCTCGCTATCCAAGTGGTAGACGCCAACACTTAGTGTTCCATGGTGAGATATCCCCATTTATAGGAAACATGGAAGCGCTTCTCCTCTTTAACCGTTTTATACGGGAACCTGGTGGCATGCGCAGTAAGTCTATGGGCATTTCAAAATTCAGCATGCAAGGGAACGGATTTCAATGTCAACGGAACTTCTCCATTTTTTCATTAAAGTTGTCAGTCAAAGATATTATATTCCTGTCACTTCGCCATCTCAACCATGACTAGTTTATTCTTTCGGATGGTGTCCAACTTTCTTTGGGGAATTCGCCCGTTTCCCGCTCCCCAATTTCAGCTCTAGTTTTTGCTCTAGAGAGTTTCATCTCGCCATGCATGGTCAGATGGATTATGAGAAATCAATCTTGTATCGGGTCACGGAGATTAGTTGCATATTTAGAGGACTGATGTGACGTATCCGTCGTACCACCTTTGTCTGCCTGTAAGGACGAGGGATTGACCTGAGATATACCATGACAAACTTGAAGAATATCTCGGGGATACGTCAGGTGATTTAAGTATTCCAATCTCACTTTGGATTCGATCTACCGGAACGATGGTGATTTCTGTGTCTTGACCCCTGCCACATTTTCTTGTTACTGCAAGGAGTGAATAGAGTGATAGTATATGGATGAAAAATATTTCTGGAACCACAGGTGCTTGTGGTGCGTATCGAGGGCAAAATGAGTGGACATGCATGAGATGAAAGGGGTGGGGCGAAAAGTTCATTGTCCCTGAACGAATACTAGAGAGAAAGTGATGCGAGGGAAAAGTCTTGAAGCGTGCCCAAAGTTTATATGAGATGCACTGCACCGTGGACCAAATGGTGACGAGTTCCAGACAAAAGCGACAATGCTGGTGCTAATGAAGATACATCATAAAGATTTTGTCCAAATCATCCCAACCAGAAAGAAAGAACTGGTGCACGAATGGACATTGTGACATATGCTGTGACACTATCCAACAATACTAATTTGTCCTTCTTGGAAATGCGTTTTCTTCTGAGAAAAAGGTCAAACTGCAATCAAAGCCAATTATACCTTAGATCTTTCAATCTTCACGTTATGGATGCATTTTCTTCTTTCATATACTTAACACCATCGGAAAATTTATTCCAGCAGAACGTATCTGAATGTCTTTATGGTTTTATTTCTTCATGTGTGTTTATGGTACCGCGCCACTTTATGGTGTGTCTGTTTATCTTTCGTAACATTATAATTATAATGAAGCTTCTTATTTTTCCACTGGCATTTTATCCTTCACTATATCGAGTATTGTTATCATGAGGTTTTCAACATAACACGTTTGCCTGACTATGCACAAGTTAAATATGGTATCAATCCAAGAGATACATTCATACTAAGATGCTATTGACCACCAACCTGTCCAGTGCAGTGTGTGTATGTGTATACATTTATATTTACATTAATATATCTGTATTAAATTAGAATGGCAAAGAATGGATTATTATCGCAGATTTCAGATGTTTTTGTCTCTCCTTGAGAGATGTTGCTGTTTCTCTGTTTCTCGGAAATACGTAAACGAACGTCATAAAGCAAGCTGCCTTTTCGTTGCAGGATAAGCTGATGCAGAACCCATTAAACTGTCAAACTCTCAAAACCATGTAACAGAACGATTCTTTGATTGAGATATTATAAATGTATATACGTCGTAAAACAATCTAAAAACCTGTTAGATATCAAACTCCAGAAACTCTGAACGCCACTGACGGGAAAGACAGATATTCTTATCTAACCAATTATCTAAAACAAATGAAAAGAACAAGAGAAAGAGAGAGAGAGAGAGAGAGAGAGAGAGAGAGAGAGAGAGAAGGGGGGTGGGGGTAGCAATCTCTTACCCAAACCACAAGACATCAAAAAAGAACCTCTGCAGATTCTGCCTTTTTTTAATTTTTGCACAAAGTATATCTACAGCTTAACAGACACACACATATGCATTCCTCTATTGTGACATTATTATTGCTATATGTGTACATATTGTATATATATATATATATATATATATATATATATACATATACATATATATAGATAGAGAGAGAGAGAGAGATAGATAGATATAGATACTAAGAAACTACGTTTCATGCATCAAATTCTTTATGTTCAGATTTACTTTGATAAAGGTCTATGACCGAAACGTCAGTCCAATTTTTGGCTCCTGCGGTGTTTATACGACTGTTTTTACACTTGATATCTATTTACTACACACCGACGCAGAACTTTCATATTTTGATTACTATATATATATATATATATATATATATATATATATATATATATATGTTGATAGTATGAAGCAAACAAACGAAAATATGCCAAACAACAAATTTTGCTGTTGTGGTGGTTATCGTTCAAGATTACAATGAAAGCGCCATTATCAGCAGATGAATAGTGTCTTCAGATATTCAGGTGTTGGTGTGTGAATGCTAAGTCATATAGGCTAAACCTATTAACATTTCGTCGACATAGATTATTATAACTCCTGCAGAGACGTACGTGCTGTTTTTCTTTCATTTTGGCATGTTTTGGGTAGTTTGAGGAATCCGTATATCTGATGGAAATTATTATGATATAATTGTTATTAATGACAGTTGCTAACTGTAAATAATGATAGGCTACTACGAGAGAAAGCTGTGGATCAGGTTTTATTTGCTGACTGGTTAACCAAGACTTTGTGTGTGTATGTGTGTGTGTGTGTGTGTGTGTGTGTGTGTGTGTGTGTGTGTGTGTGCCTGTGTGTATGTGTGTGTGTGTGTGAGTGTGTGTGTGTTAACAATGGCCTGATATCGAATGAAATTCAAATAAAGAATATCATAAAACATGAAAAAGTGTGTGTGTGTGTCTGTGTGTGCTTCTGTCTGTCTGTCTGTTGAACCTGCTTGCCGTATGTTTGTTGGTATGCCTTGTTGGTATGGATTGGTAGGTGGTACATCCATTTTCTGTTTTGTTAGTATGTGCGTATGCGTGTTTCGCGGGGGGGGGGGGGGGGTGTTGGGGATTGGGAAGGCAATGCACAAGCAGTCACATGTGAACAAATCTGCCTGCGCTCAGGCTTAGCAGATGAGATGGAACATACTTTATGTCGTTGATTTATGTTTGTCATAAACTCCTATATTACGTGCCTACTAACGCCCCCTATAGGCGTGGTCATGCAATTCTCTCTTTTTAACCGTGTCACTCCATTCCCCCTTTTACTCTCCGGTCTCATTCTCCTTATATTACATTTAATAACGCTGTATATATTTAACTTTCCATCTCTCTTCTCAACCCCACCCCCTCCCGCTCTTCCTTATATCTCTTTCTCGTTCTCTCGTTCTCTCATTCTCTGTTCATTTTATCTCGTGTAGGCCTAAATGCCTATCTTCCGCCGTATTACTTATCTCTATTGTTTAGCAGTACTCTCCATTTCCAGCAGTCTATGTACTGACACATCAATAAAACGTTAATTACTTAATTACGTTACGTTACCATATAACAGTTCACGTGATTGTAAACATCTGAAATGCTTTGTATTCAGCCAATCATGTAGTGTTTATGACTGTGTATATTTTTCTTTTGTTAGAAATTGATAAAATGAAATAAAATGAAATTAAGACTGGGTTGACCAGACGATACAAACCCGTCAATACAAAGAATCACCACAAACAATGTCATAGTATTATACCTTTGAATTGATAGAACCATATCACCATTGTTTCGCTCCCTCCGATTCTTCGCCACACAGCACATTCGCACAAATTCCAATGAAAAGAGTAATCACAGATTCGTTTAGGGCGGGAACTTAGGGTTTTATTTTTCAAGAGAGGGATTATGAATACATGTATAATTCAGGTGAGTGATTCAGCTACATATCACACGATGAGTTAAAGGGGCCTTGTTACGTTGTATTCGGTGGTGTGTTTCATACAAAAATAGAGATTATATGGAGTCTGCTTGATTTGGTCTGTATAAGATTGGGGATTCTTGGTCTGTTGTTGAGGTGTTCAGGGTCGACGTCGATTCCGACGAATGCGCGAAGGAGGAGGAGCGCGATCACAGCGGCCCTCTAAACATTACCTCCTGGCGACAGAAAGGGAAACAAAAGACAAGAAATTATGACATTATTGACTACGAGTCGCCAAGCAATGATTGTTAGGAATACATAAGATTAGGCCTACAATTCACCTGCAGCTATCTCGCAAATTTGAATCTATGAAATTGATTTTTCTTTGTTCCTCATAGGACACAATTATGGCGTCTTATGGTTATGCTTAAGAATTACAGAACTCGCCGTAATGAAACTGTAACTATAACAACTATAGTTGAGTTTCTTTTTTATCTTTCAAAAAGTAAAAGAATTCATCACAGCGACAACCACATGTATTGTTTGTTTGCTTGTTTGTTTTTAAAACATACATTGATATAAAAACAAAGATAGACAGCACGTATGAATCACAAGTTACTACTGTAGTTCACTTAGAAAATCAATTCAGAAAAATATTCATCAGACCTGTTTTTCGTATATCATGAGATCAATACATTTTTGCATGTCGTCTTCAGCGGATAAGTGAGGGTTGTGCCCAAATATTTGAGTAAATAAAAAATTAGTGGAAGTTGTGTGTGTAAAACGAATTGAGAACTGCTGAACGGCTAGAACACACAGAGTTGCCAATTTTTCACAATCTCTTAACTTATAACTTTTTCTGTGTGTGTCTGATTTTTTTTTTGAACAAAAATAATTGATGCGCTTCACTGATTTTCTTTTGTCACACAAAACAACGTGATATCAAAATGGAACTTCCCTTTATACTTAGAAAAGATTGAAATTACACAATTCATAAGATTTCATTGAGGTGAGACCTCTAAAATAACTTCCGAAGTGAAATTAACAGCGACCACATATCTTGTGAGGATGTTATTGCCTCATCACTTTCTTCTTAAAAATCAAAGACGAAGACAGTGTGTTAATTGTACTTTCAGACACTATTTTTTTTTTCGTACAGGGAGAATATGCCAAGAAATTGTTGCTATCATGGAAAGTCAAAACTTGTGAATCATTGAATCGTTGTTTTGCCTGTCCTGCCTTTCCAAACTCTATGGATTTAGGTCATCACCGGTGGAAGCTAATAAAGTAGTTCTTGTTTGACGAATTCTGGTCCTTTTTGTTATATTTTTATGACCGTTAAAGAAATATACCTCTACTCTTATCTTGTGTATTAGAATGACCTATATACATTGTTAATGTTATCTCGATCTCCAAACTTTGTCATTAAAAGCCGAAAAAGAGTGTAAGCTTCCTACACGTTAATGACTTCAGCACTGAATTTAGGTAGAAAATGAAAGTTGATATATATATTCTCTTGATGAAGGTGATCGAACAATACGTTTCAAGAACATCCGTTTCAGTTTCAGAAATAACTTTGATATGTTGGTGCCTTTGAGCATGAATTTAGGAAATGACCCAAAGTCAAGATTTCACAAATCACAATTTTTCTATTCAAATTCATATACAGATGAAAGCTAAACATCAGTATAGTATCCTTTGTACTGGATCCCCAATTTATCCTTGAAATCATTGTTGAAGATGAGCATTTCATATCGGAACATTCTTCATCATAGCGCACAAACTAAGAGTAGGGCCTATACATACATTGGAAACTCGTTACAATGATGTTGGATATGGCGAGATATCTGCTATTGCAAGGTATATGGCAGGTCACATTCCTTATAAAGTTGTTGTCTTTACCCCTTATGTAGCGAGGTACCCGATATAACGAATAGATATCAGTTAACCCCAAACAGCTCGTTATAACGAGGTTCCATGGAAGTGCTTTAAAGATAGTAAAAAAGTTCTGGTACCTCAAAAGTGTCCTTGAATTTCCTTGTCTTAGTTTGTGTTTCAGGTTAAAGTACCTTTCATATAACTAACACTGCGAGACTTACTCGCCCCAAAGTGCTATCATGTCTTAGTAATCATGCAATTAACTGCGATCAGCAGCCCCATACGCATAGCGACCAGCAGTACCATACGCATAGCGTAATCGGGCTTCGCATTGTAGCATTCAGGATCATGACAGATTTAGTATCGCAGGGTAAATGTCAACTTAAAATCCCATAAATTCTTCAATTTGAAGACTTACCAATTAACTTGAAGTATTGAAAACAGGCTTCGGGCAACGTTTGGTTCTGCCTATAGTCCCTTTCTGTTCGAATTGATGACTGAATGTGACTCGGTCGACAGGACCTTAGGAGAGCTACATACAGTACACTGAATACTACAGCCAGTGCATGCGAACACATCACATGCACACAAATTTCAAATCCATGAACGGATAAGATGTTTGTGTGCGCATGCGCTGGCCATGGTATCCAGTGTATGTAGCTCTCCCAAGGTCCTCTCGACCGAGTCACATTCAGTCATCAATTCGAACAGAAAGGGACTATTGGCAGAACCAAACGTTGTTCGAAGCCTGTTTTCAATACTTCAACTTAATTGGTAAGTCTTCAAATCGAAGAAATGTTTGGATTTTAAGTTGACATTTACCCGTGATACTAATTCTGTCATGATCCTGAATGCTACAATGCGAAGCCCCATTACGCTATGCGTATGGGGCTGCTGGTCGCAGTTAGCTATGCGTACAATGGGCTGCACGCTGCTGGTCGCAGTCAGTGGTTTCGTACAATATTTATCGACGCTGGACAGCGTCGGCTCTGGTACGAAACCATTATTGCATGATTACTAAGACATGAGAGCGCTTTGGGGCGAGTAATTCTCACAGACAACGTACTTTAACCTGAAACACAAACCAAGACAAGGAAATTCAGGGAAGCTTTTGAGGTACCAAAACTTTTTATTATCTTTAAGTTACTCACCATTACAGAAGACGACCTTCCTTGTCCTCTTGTTGCACCAGCAGTTGTTTCCATCCTGCTTGCAGACTGTAGAGATAAGGTTAGAGGTCAGAGAAACAAGGTTATATTTCATCATTACCTTTAATCCCATCTCTACTGTGACGTCATAAAAGAGAGAGTCATCAGGGAAAACAATTACGAATTATTAGAAAATTAAATATCAAAACAATTCTTCATAATTGCATGGGCTTACGAGTCTAAGTATGGCTTAACTTAGAATCTCGATGGTTATGTTGATGCGTAAGTGTGGGAAACAAGTTTGCCGTGGCCCACTTATTAGTAAGAAAATGGAAGGAGGCCTACATGAATATACGATTATGTTTACGTGAATATATATATAAGAAATGTATGCAAGGTTTTGTCCTAGCAATTGAATTAAATGATAATACAATGAAAATCAAAGCAATTACAACTACAATGTCGATAAGATTAGCTTGAGGACTTATGATGAAAGAGCAGAATACATCCTCGACTAGACTTACATCTGTACTTGTTCATCATCGATCCTCTCTTCTCGAACTCGAAGAGATCAGTCTCGTCGTCTTCGAAGTCGAAGTCGGCGACGACGGCAACGATGAGGACGGCGGCGAGAACGAGGAACAGAGCCTTGCCCATGGTTGATTTGGTTCTGTAGGAATTTCGATAACCGATGAAGTTAGGCCTACTGAAAGCAGAGCTACTATTAAATTCGTATCGTTACGTCAGATAAACACACAAACAACAGAATTTAACTGTCCTGCTCCAACTGATAAAATCAAATAGGTAGGTCCCTTCCATGAAAGCGCTTTTTTCTCACTTAAAGGAAATAATGAATTTCTCTCTATATACGTCTTATCAAAACAAGATGACAGTTTGGAAAGCACAACTATAAAAAGCCCTTTGTAGAATCTTCAGATTTTCAGAGACATTAAAGATTATAAGTCTTGTTGCACTTATCAAGTGGGCATGACACAAGCTTCTCCTACCCCCCCCCCCCCCCCACCGCATTCCCGCAAGTCGATCTCAAATTTACCGCAGCCATAAAACAAGGCAGTTGGCCTAGCGCAATGAGAATTTTGTCAAGAGGATAAGAAAAAAGGAAACAGACATATAAACAGAAAGAGTGGTAAGAAGGCAACAAAAGTAACTGATAAAGAAATTAAAGGTAGAAAATTAATGAGAGAAAAATAAAAGCAAATAAGTCTTATCGTGAGGATTAAGAACAGATTGAAAATTGAGACACAAATTAAAATGAAAAGACATATAAGTTTTGCAACCGTCAAAAATAGTAATAATCCCTATTCAAGAAAGATTAAAGAATTGGATGTCCTCAGTCTTACCTTGCACGAGGAGTGGAAGTTTCTGAATCGATGAGAACAGGAGATAATGTTTCTATCAGCGCTTCTGACTTGTATTTATACACATCGTGAGCTAGCACGAAGCAACAAAGCGATTCGGCGATTAACCACCATCACGTCACCGTCTCCCAGAATGGATAGCGAGGAGTACAAAGTCTTGGAGAAGGATGCTTCTCTGACAGTCTTTGGGTTAAATGGATCGCGAACAAGTTGGTGGCAGCTGTCCCGCAGGGTCAAAGCTGTTGGAGTTACCCCCAGGTACAGGAGCATTCAAGTATGGTTCACGTCTCATGACATTTTTGGCCACTGTGAACAAGTGACGTAATTAAACTGTTGTGGCATGCGCTGCCTTTATCGTCAGCATTTTACGCCGTTTTGCGCCACTCAAACGCGTCACAGACTAGTGCTCCCAATAACATTAAAAGAGTTTCACACTTTCGCGCTACTTGTTGGTAAGATTTATTGGACAACATCTTCACCAACATCTCCATCGACCTGATCTTGTCCTTCTTATCCTCTTCCATCGGTTTCGTCCTCTTTTTCTTCCTCCTCCTCTCCTTCTGTTTCTTCTCTGAGATCAATCATCTCAAGCTCATATCGCTGACAGTGATAATATTAACTGGTGTCATTTTCAAATCGGAAGTCAAGAAAGAGATAGTTAGTCAGTTTCACAAAGTATTATATTCACTTTTTTGAAATAAAGATTTGTGTACGATGAAGAATGAGAGTTTTCAGGGATCATGTATACCACATTGCCCATTGGGATGAAATACTACTATGACAATACGTAAAGGTTATCTACTGTTCATGTTCATTTACACACGTCCGGGAACAAATTTCAGGTGATCTATAATCTTATTTTCTCTTGTGTTGCAATGGCAAGATAAAAATTTGACAATAGGCTTGTGACATACGCTTAAAATATATATGCATTTTTTTTTTCTCCAATGACCTATTGCCAACCTACTTCATACTTTTGTACATACTAGGGATCCTGTTTGCATTAGTTGTCGCAATGTCGGGCAATCTCGAGCATTTTTGTTTATTGTCAGAAACGACTTTTGTTACAAAGTTATGCATAAAATTTGAAAACATTTTTATCAAACTGGTCTATTTCGTTGTCTCAAAACGATCTTAAAATTGATTTGCATGGACTGTTACACTGAATAGATTTTTAGATGTGAACGTCGGTGTAAAGGAATCCTGTTTCTACAGCAGCGATTGCTTAAAAATAACTTTTTCTCGTAGTCAGACGTGACACGCGTGGTTACAGCCAAAGCGAGATCCCTTGAGCAAGATTCGCGTCACTAAGCACGCCTGGTGTGCTGCTACGGTCGCCAACCAATGGGACGGGCAGATCGGCCAGGACCGAATTAACTTCATTTTGATACAATATTGCAGATTTTTCGATAAAACGCGTGATTCAGAGTATATACTATTGAGAAACTTCTACAAGGAAAAAAAAAATAACAGTATCAGGGATTTCATTTGCACTTCTCTGTTTAATAATGAGTATGAAGTTATTAAGGGGATGATGTGCTGCACGTACATAAAGTAGTATCAACATTTAACGTCATTAATTAAATGTCATGTTTTTGCTGTGCAATATTCTAGCTGGAAGATGTAAAAGCGCCAATAAATGTTGTTGACTGATTGATTTATAGATTTTTAAGAAGAAGCCTTTATCCCATTGCACTCTTGACCACTCACTATTTCTATTACCGTTGCTGTATACTATAACTAGAATGCTTTAATTCTTGCGCATTTATTTAAAGAGATGATAACTGCATTAGTATTTACCATGTTTACAATTACAATAAAATTATGGACCTGTTTGATTTTCGGTGCTGTTTTTTCAAGTTTAATGTCTATTTCAGCCATACTGAGGGGAGGGGGGGGGGCTTCTATATGCCTTTGATAATAGTTGATTTACGCATTGACTTAGTGCACGTGACTCGTTGCATAATCCATTTATATTTTCTTCTTTCTTTTGGAAACCCAGAGTCACAACTACCATAATTTATATGCAGGGTTTTACAACCAAATAGGTCTATAAAAGCCATAACTGTTAGTAACCACCTACTCAACCCGTTCATCTTCAACCACGTCGAATTACAATAGGATGATAGGTGGTGTAAATCCAGGGCTCACTAAGGTTTTGATGAATATTGCGCAGCAATATCACCAATAGGCAATTAATACAAAGAAAGTCAAACATTTATACGAAGTTCAATAAATTTAGTATTAGCAACGGATGCGAAAGTATCTTCAAAGTTTTGAATTTGTTGGGCATTTGTTGGCTCGATACGCTCTTGTATGACGCGGCCAATAGAGAGATAAAACTCATATGTCTGTTTGAGATATGATGCTTTGCCAATTTCAGACAATACATCTTCCTGATGGAACAATGAATGTGGCGTAACAACTTAAGTAATGAAGACAAAATGAATTGCGTGTGTGTTTTCTCTGTTTGTAATTGATACTGACGTGCTAGTGCTGAGTACCAATCGAATCTAATTTCAACACGGATATTACTAGTAAAATGAAATCATGTAGATGATTAGACGTACATTTGTATATCTGTAAATGCATAAAATGCAATTGCACTTTCCTTCTTCTTGTTTAAGAGATATGATCCCTGAAAATAACTCTTTGTTTTGAATAATCCGAGTACAGTATGGAGCCTTTCGATATTTCAAACTAAGATCATTAACATGATTAAACAAATCTTATTCACGAAAGAGCAGTGTCTAAGAAGTGTTATTTATTGTGACGTGTCAGTCAGGTACAAACATTTCTCCAAAAAAAAAAAAAAATAGAAGTTGGATTGCTTTCGGTGCACAGCATTACATCTTTCGTCATTCCTTTACATGCATCGTCTTCAAACTGCTTTTCTTCATAGCGGTTCCGCATTCATTTTGATCAAAACTTAATTGCGACTCGTCCATCGATCAAGCGAGTCTGGTCTACATAGAAGGTCAAAGCGAAAATAATTTCCCGCTCTGCTGGCGCCTCAGTTTCTGACCCGCCGAGCACACATCTGCTGATCACGTGGCTATCGCATTGAATCATGGTCAAATTGATAATTTCGAATGAGATGGCTGATGATGACGCCTTGTAATTTTTAATTACTGTCATCTCTCTGAAATGTTTATCACAACATCACGACCAGGATTAGAAGTCAAACTCCCCTAAAATGTTCCCAAGAATGTCATGTAAAGGCCGGGGTTATAATTAACTTAAAGGGGCTTTCCAGGGATTTTCATAATTCTACATCATGTAGTAAATAAATCAACAGCGCCATGTATAGATTTGTAGAATTCATTGTGGTCTTTGAGCAGAGAAACCAATGCTCTGAAAAATCTTAAACCTATTACACTGAACAATGTTGATGACAAAGGAGCCTCACATATTTCAAAAATGTAGCAGTGCAATGTCATTACAATACTGCATGCTTAACAGGTTCACCTGTGTAGAATCTATGCATGCCTTCTTCTTTTGTTTTGCTTTCTTGAGACCCAACTCATGCATCCTTGTTGTGAGGGTACTATGTCATCATACTTGTTCATTGCCATTTGTTGTAAATTTTGAAAACATTCTTATTCGTCTTCCCATTCACTATAAATTCTGAAACACTGTACTCAGTATATCTAATTTATAGCAGTTCAAATGCAAAAGTCTGAAAATCATCCTGAGGTCTCCTTTAAAGTCAATTACTTTCACTTCAGATCTTCGGGAAGAAAATTATTAGAGATAGTTGTTAGTCTATGATTTTATATGATTCTCTTTAAATATTTCATGAAATAGACTGAAATAAGCAACGGGAAAAAGTGCAGATGTACAAAACAGCAAAATCATTTAAAATGCAATGCCACACCATAAAGGCAGATTTCAATGCAAAGAGTAAAAACAGAATAGCAGACTTATACGACGGTCTTCAAAATCAGGTTAAGAAGTTATGGAGTTGTAATTTATTCGTGTTTTTATCAAATTCAGGCATTGGTCGCAACCATTAGATATGATTTTTACATTGTATGCAAATACACTCTAGTAATCATGTCATCAAGTAACTCATCTCCCTTTGGTTTGTGCAAAAAGATATTATGAATATCGTGAATATAACATTTTAGAAAAATCGGCCCTTTTCCCCACTTAATTCAACATTACGAAGTTATATACGCCTAAAAGTATAATAAACACTGATAGAGATTGCATGCTCTTTATCTATTTTTTGATCGGTATGTCAAGCAGCAAAGACATTCTAGTGAAGACTTTAGTCATTTGAAGACTTGTAAACCCATAACATCATCCCCTCATTTGATCTCCATATGTAGAGTTTAAATGCAAAAACAGATTGCATCATTTTCTTTTTTTTAATCAATTTGATATATTTCACATTAAATCAGCTGGAAACAAAAAAAAGTTATTGAAATATAACAAACCA